>NC_056745.1:1915141-1965141 GCF_019279795.1 Protopterus annectens | reverse complement strand
TATATATACACACACACACACACACACACACACACACACACACACACACACACACACACACACACACACACACACAACACATGTGTGCGTGAGTGTGTGTGTGTGTGTGTGTGTGTGTGTGTCAATGTATTGCAGTAAACCACATAATGATGGCCAAGTCAAGAATCAGGACTTCTTTGAGGTAGTCACTGCACATTGATACAAGCTTACTGAAGGATCTGCCTCTGCACTACACTGAATACATATGATGGGTGTCAGAGAGCAGCCAGGAGATGTGGGTGAGATAACACACCATGTGGACATGACAGATGCATATCCAGGTTTGGTGGGATACTGTGATGGGATATGTCACAAGGCATGAGGTGCCCCCATGTAGGATGTGGTACAGAGGAAATAGTGATCCCAGTACATCAGTGATTTATATGGCAATGGAATACTAATTATTACTTTTATGCTTCCTGGAATTACAGAATGCCTTCTTCTAAGATTTTACTTTGATGCTTAACTTCATAGGAGGCATTGGCTGATTGAATATATACCAAATACATTAATACAGTGTAAGAATATTAATTGTATCAGCCTTAGATGTATAGACATGCACATGTATGAGATTAACTGCTATTCCCTGTGCACTAACCTTATGCACAGAGATACATTTTTTTTAAACTGCTATATCGAGGCATGCTATCACTGCACTTCTTTTGTTTTGTCAGGAGCCGAGACCTAGCTGACATAACTGCAGTCTGTGCCACCTGCATATCTTTCTTTAACCAAAGAGCTTGTCTCACCTCATATGGCCAAGGTTATTCTCATGAGAAGCAGCGACCATTTCATTCTACTTCTAGGCACCAGCTCAACAATTAAGACTTGATATTCATTGTAGGTATATGGGAGGTGCTAAACATTGCCAGTACAACCTCTCTACATGTAGTTTCATGGATCTGTCCAGCAGTCACTCCATACTCAACACAAACTGATGATTACTTGAAAGCTATGGCCTCACTTCTAATAACATGATCAAAAAAGTCACTCACCGAACTTTGTAACAAGGAGCTTTACTAAACACTGATGAGATGATCATCCTTTTGTTTGAACATTGTGCTCCTGTAGGACAGTCAGCAGCTGGAATAACTAAGGTTCTGGTTAGACAAGCTGTCAGTAACAGTCATACTCCCCCAGATGTGTCTCAGACCACATGCGATCACTGAACTTTTCTTCTGTAACTACAGAATCAGTGGGTGCTGTTCTATAATATACTACAGCCACAGTCTCTAAGACAACAAAGGAAAACAGCTTTCAGGTTTATGTGTCTGGAGGTTACCAATGTCATTACTAATCATTTCCATAATAATCTTTTCCACGGTTTTGCATACAAGACTAGTCAGACTAATTTGTCTGTGTTTTCTGAGGTCCACCATTATGCAGTAGCATGACTGTTGCAGTTCTCCATTCACTTGGCTTGAAAAGTGACTGGAGTCTATGGTTAAATAGTGACTCCACTGGTCCTGATCGGCTGTTTCATGCTATTTAGGAACCAACATGGGATATTACCAGGGGCCATTGATGGAGTACTTTTGGCCTTGGAAAGTGTGTTTAGGATCTGTTCTATAGCGATCGCCTGGGTGTTATATTTGGAGGTATTTCTTGTGGTGTGACTGCAGGGAAGAAGAGGTAAAACTGGTGATGAATTTGTCAGTCAGCATATTTGCTGCATCTTCCAGTTCCATGAAGGTGGCTCCATCGACAATTAGTCTTACACAGTCTTAGCATTGACAGACATAGTTAAAGCAAGCCTTGTGGTTGTCTTTGGCCTGGGAGGCTACTTTTACCTCCAAGTTGGCTTTGGTAAGCCTGATTTGCCCTCTGAGCCATTTGATTAGATTGATGAGAGAGTTGTATACCCTTCTGTGCATTTTATTTCCTGACATTTGCTATGACTCTGCCTTATGTTGTACAGCCCATTATGTTTTGATTCCAACATGGTGGCTTGTTTTTTGGATTTGTTCTCAGTTTATTTCTGATAGGCACAGTTCTTTGTATGCATTTATTAACAATGACTGCATACAGCATCTGAAGATTTCTGCATTGGTAACTGTGTTCTCAGTGTTTGGGGAGGGGGTCTTGAAATTTTTTCACGTTCAGCATTCTCCCATGTTTGTAAGGACCAGGTCCAGTATCTTTTCTCTTCAAGTGGGCATGGGGACTATCTGGTCCAGAGTGTGGTGTTTATGTTTACAATGTCCTGGAATCTCTGAGCCTCCAAGTTTCAGGGTTGTGAGGATTCACAGCTTACAGAGGGGCAGTTAAAGTCACCAGTATATATGGTATTGGGCTCAAGTTTAAGTATGAGTTAGTTATGGGTTTCCTGGGACATAGAGGGGGACCTACAGCTAACAAGAATATAGCATGGGACTTTGCCTATGGTAATTTGGACATGGAGGTGCTCAAGCCCATCATACTGTTTTACCGGCCTTGAGGTGACCTTGTTATTGGTACAAATTGAGACACCTCCTCCATTTAGTCCTTGTCTTTGCAGTAGCTGGCCTAAATGAATGGAAGGCATTGTAGCCTTGTACTGCCAGGAGTGCTCTCCATGGATTTAAACCATGTCTTAGTAACTGCACAGATGTTTGAATTCTCAAGGGAGAGGAGAATTTAGAGGGAGTGGAGTTTCTTATTTCACTCCTGGCACTGACCAGTAACACTTCTAGATTCCCTTGGGTTGGTTTTGCTATATCAGAGCATTTTTCATTTTGGCATTGCCTTAAAAAAATAAAATAAAATAAAGATACTATGGGAAGGACAGTGTTTTAGCCAAAATACAAAAGCCCAGAGGAGACAGGTGCAGACCATCCTTGGCAAAGCAATGTGGTCTGTCTGTATCCGCTCACTGTGGTAAATACTGCACCTCCTTGTAATTACACCAGAAATTAAGCCAGTCATAAACATCATCGTCTGTTCATGCTATGGCATCATCCTTGGTGAAGGTAGACTGCTGTTCAGTTCTAGGCCCATGCCAGTCTAGTACACATAGTCTAAGGGCTCTGTAATGTCTCTCTCTTCAATATAGTCCAATGAGGTATGCATCAGGTCCAATGACTTCGTATCACAGGATCATAGGAGGTTACTAGGCTAACAGCCCTAGACCCCAGCCTAGCCATTCATGCCCCAATTTTTCCAATTATCAATGCCCACGGCTAGAATGGCTTTGGTATATGCCTGTGCCTTAGGTCACCTACACATCCATAAGGGCCACAGGTGACAACCTAGGGGTAAATTTGTGATTTCCCATCCACTGGTCCAAACTGCATTTGAACAGACATAAGGTAGAGCTCTATTTCATATGAATGGGGAATATGTTGCTCCACAGAAGGGGTAATCTTAGAGACACATACCTGTCCCTCCAACATGCTTTATGTCACAGGTGAAGTCTAGTGCTGTTTGTTTTGCATATGTGTAGCAGATCCATCAGGGCTGGATGTGAGAATGCTTTGCACATTAATTATAGATCACCCCTCAGTAGTCTGTAGGAGGCCGAGTACAGAGACAAGGCTTTGAGGCGGTCTGCAAAGGATATAAAATGTAGACCCTGTATTCTTTTAGTGAGGAACCTTGTGGCAACTTCAGCCATTAAAAATGCCAGGTCAGGTAAATGCCAATGGGTGCACTGTACATGATTATTGGTCTAATGAGGTACACAGTAGAGTGGGGCTATGATCCCCGTAGATCTGGATGCCATGCTCTTACTTATAAGTTGTGCCACGTAGAAGGACTTTCTCATTACCATGGACACATGGTGATCATAGTTCAGGTTGTCAACCTGAGTTTCCAAGTCCCTTACTACTGGGTCTACTCTTAGGGGAGTGTTATCAATAGTGTAATTTGCAGGGGTGGTAATTTTCCCAAAGGGTATGATTAAGCAGTTCTTGCGTTGAGTTTAAGGCCATGGTTCTGGCATAACTGCTAAATGCTAGCGTCTTAACATGAAACTACACTCACTGCAAGCATTCCTTGCCCTGGAAGAAGTTGGCATTTGTGCAGTCACTGAAACCTGGTTCAAAGCTGCGGAGAACACACCAGCCTTACCAGGTTACTTGTCCTACCATACTTTCAGACCCCAAACAGAGGGCTACAAAGCCAAAGGAGGTGGAGTTTCAACATTTATCAAAAACATACACACCTCCAGGCTGGTCAAACAGTATGATGCACAGGATACACTCCAGGTGCAGTTAACTATGAACAAAACACCTACTCAAATCATAGCTAGCTACAGACCCCCAACCATGACTCAGGAGGCCCTCTCCACCTATCTGGACTTACTTGAATAAATCAAGATTCATCCCTCTACCCTGATCCTGGGTGAGAAACTACCCAACCACAGAGTGGAATACCTATTCTAGCTCACACACGAACACCCAGAGATTTCTCGACTTTGTCAATGCCATTGCACTGGATCAGCTGGTTGACACCTCCACAAGAGGTAAAAAAATATCCTGGACCTGGTACTAATGAACATGAGTAGCCACTGTAGCACCCCTACAGTGTCATCCTTCTTAGTAAGATCCAACCATAAAGCAATCACTTTCAAAGTTACCATCTCCCCTGATCCCCCCTTACCAGGGTCGAACAAAAAAACTTTTCCAAAGCTGACTACAACCTCTAGAGAGCAGGTATAAGCAGCTTCACAGCCATCATCCCTTCAGTTGAATAAAGCACTAATATCCAAGCCTACACCAGAAAACTACATGAGCACCTCTATAGCTGCATGGACTCAGCAATACCCGACAGGACCAAAAGTAAACTTGTCTGGTAGACAGCAGTAATACACATACTCTATAATAAAAGGAAAAACAATTGCCGTCCAGGACCAAGAAGAAGCAGGTGCCAAGTTGGAAGCAACCTTTCCTTTGTCTGAAAAAAGCAAATAAGGTCACTGGTGAAATCCTCTAAGGCTAACTTTGAGTCCAAATTGGCCACATCCACTAAGGACAAACACAAGGCCTTCTTCGCATATGTCTGCAATCTCAAAGGTAATTCCCAAATCTGCTCTGATTTTGTGGTCAAGAATACCACATACAAAAATGCCATAGATATAGCCAAACTGCTGGCAAACAAGTTCAGTGAAAACTTCACCCCCTCTGCCCCCCTATCAGAAAACCAGGATATCTCCAGCACCTGCCCCACTCCCCTCATCACCAGGGAGCAGGTTATTAATGCCCTCTCAAAGGCACAAAATACAGCCTCCATGGGACCAGACAACACCCCTGGATGTGCCCTATTCAACCAAAGTCTGTGCACCGGTTTCATCCCAGCAGAATGGAGGACAGCCACTGTCATCCCTCTGCAGAAAGGTGGAGCATCCACTGACCCAGGCAATTATAGGCCCATCAGCCTAACTAGCCTGATCTGCAAAGCCATGGAACGCATTATCATGAACCTTATAAACAAAGACACTGGCAACCTCCAAAAGCTTGATCCTGCAGTTTGATTTTCTCAAAGGGAGATCATGCTATTAAAACTTGGTTGCCTTCTTCGAAACACTCACCAAAGCCATGGATGAAGGCAAGGGGCACACCGCCTACCCTGACCTAGCCAAAGCCTTCAACACTATTCCCCACTCAGGCATAATAGATAAACTCTCCCAGCTAGGCATCAACCTATATGTTACCAGATGGGGAGCTAACTGGCTCACTGATAGAACCCACTCAGTCAAAATAGGGGAAGCCACCTCTACTAGTAGACCCATAACAACAAAATAGGGGAAGCCACCTCTACTAGTAGACTCATAACAAGTGGCATACCCCAAGGATCAGTCTTTGGGCCTCTACTGTTTGGGATATACTTTTCTGAGGTGCAAGCCAAAACCAGTGGTCTGTGGCTGACCACGTTTTCAGATGACTGCAAGCTGGGCACTGTCAAATTCCTCTAGTGATGTGAACATCCTCTAACAGGCCCCTAACCACACTAATGACTGGTGCCAGAAGCATGGCCTCAAACTGAATGATACCCTTTGGAGAAAATGGTGTCCCCACTAATTATCGCATCAACAACAATGAATCAGCTGGGAGGGAGTTGGGCAGCCAGGTTGACAGAACCCTGACTTTTGGCCACCATGTTGCCTCCGTATTTCATCCAGAAACAAGGAGGCCATAACATTCCTGCACTCCTCCCTTATCAGACCCATTATTGAGTACGATGGCCTCTTCAGCATCTACCTTGCCATGCAGCAGTTGGAGAGACCACAGAGGTTCCTGACCAGGAAACTCCAGGGTCTCAAACACCTATCCTATATGGACAGGCTAAAAGCCCTGTCCCCCTACTCAGTCTCATGCAGACTGCTCAGAGGTGACTTGTGTTTGGCATACAAGGCCGTCTCAGACTCGGCCTTGACAGAGTTGCTGCATATCTGTAAGTCAAACTCCACTCTCACAAATCACATGCAAGGACTCAAGCCGGTCTATGACATTAATAGAAGTTGTTGGTGGGATAGAGTTATGTCTCAAGGACTCCCCATATGTGGAATAGACTTCCTCTCCATGTCAAGCAGAGCACCTCACTAGCCCTCTTTGAGGAACCTGGATGACTGGATGGGAAACACAAAATATACATCGGGGATCCCACCTGTGTCCCTGCTGGACAGGGAAAACAGGTGCTGACTTTGTGGGAACATGGGTAATATTCTTGGATAGGTTTATAAAGGCCTCTGGGCCAATAACCTAGTATCGTCCTATAAACTTTTGAACCTATAAGCTATTTGTCTGTGTCAGATCTTCCTGGAGGATATCTACATCTCTGGAGGATTCAATGACTAAATCCAGCTTACAATTATCTGCAAATTTAGTCGGCCAAAGGTCATCTACACTTGCCTTGACTTCAGAGAAGTATATTTCAAATAGGAGGGGGTCCTAGTACGAGCCCTCTGGAACACTAACAGTAAGACAGCATCATTTTGGTGATTTGTTTATAAACAATAACTGTGGAACTAGACCCAGGTGCATACAGTTGCAAGGCAGAAACAGAAAGAAAATGCTAAAGAACATACACAATGCAGTAAATCACTAACATACAGCATGTATACTAAGAAATGCACTGTGCTGGTGTTCAGGCACTGGCACAAAATTGTTATATCGTGGTAAATAAGTAAACCACACGGTTTATAGAGTTGTAAGGCCTTTCTTTATTAAGAGCCTCCAGGTGCGCACCCATGCTTCTTCACACAACTTCTGCAAGTCATTCCTACACCGGAACCAACAAGTTACCAGAGAATACAGAACCAACAGTACATGCTGAATTCCCCACAGCGCCCCTACAGTACAACAACCACATTACCAGCCCGAATACTACATTCCTCCCCTTTTAAGCTAAGACATACTGTCTTACATAAGCAAAACTAGGGAACAAGTTCCACAATGCATTTAATCATTTACTTGTAAATAACAGGCTAGTTATTAACTGGTTACCATACCATCTACTATTTGTAGGCTGGTAATCTATACATGCACTTTTATTAACATTGATAGTCCTTCAAGTAACTAGGTTTAACCAGCACACGCTTAGAACGGCGCAGTGGTACCACCTTAGGTGACTCCAGTGTCACTGTTACCACTTCAGGTATCGGTGTGTCCTTCCCTGGAACGGTTGGATCCTCAGAAACCTCTCCTTCCACGTTCTGGCGGTCTCCCTCAATTTGCGATCCTCCTGCCACTGGGAGCCCTGGTTCCGAACTTAACGGTAGTTCCGAGGCCAGCAGTTCCATGGCATCCTTCTTCTGTTCACTCCTCAGAATTTGGTCTACATGTCTCCTCACTACGAAATCTCCATTCAACCTCACCTGGTACGATAATGGACCTGTGCTCTTGACAATGAACCCTGGAATCCACTTAGGCCCATAACTGAAATTTCGCGTCATCACTGCATCTCCCTCCAGAAAACTTCGCTCTCTCCGTCGTCGATCATGACATTCTTTTTGCTTCCACTGGGTCCCCTCCACCTTAGCTCGGACATTTGGATACACTAGATCCAACGTGGATCTCAATCTCCATCCTTGCAACATCTCGGCAGGTGACAAACCCGTGGTAGATTGCGGTGTAATACGGTAGTTGAATAACACCCTTAATTGCTGCTATACTTCCTTCTCCAGACTTCATCATTGCTTTAAAAGTCTGCACAGCTCTTTCAGCACACCCATTTGTAGCTGCATGGTAGGGTGCTGATGTGATATGTACGATGCCATTTTTTCTCAGAAAACCCTTGAACTCTTCACTCGTGAAACATGAAGCATTATCGGATACAATAGTCTCAGGCAGTCCTTGACTACTGAAACTCTTCCTCAAGCATTCAATGGTAACAAGAGAAGTGGGTGTCTTGACTTGATAGGCATCCATCCATTTCGAATGAGCATCCATGATTATCAAAAACATGGCCCCCATGAATGGTCCTGCATAATCTATATGAAGTCTCTGCCAAGGCCTACTCGGCCACTCCCATGGATGTAGTGGCGCCGCCACCGGCAAGTTGCGATGTTGTTGACATGTTTTACACTCATTCACAACGACTTCAATCTCGTGGTCCAACTTGGGCCACCAAAAATAACTTCGGGCTAAAGCTTTCATTCGGGTAATGCCCACATGACCTTGGTGCAACTGCTGTAAAAGTGCCCTTCTTCCTGGGGACGGAATTATCACTCGTGCCCCCCACAATACGCATCCATCTTGCACACTCAGCTCTGTTTTTCTCACCTCATAAGGCCGAAAAACTGGATCCGTTTGTTGGACTGGCCAGCCTTGCTGGACCCACTGAAACACTCTAGCAAGCACCGGGTCTTTGTGTGTCCAAACTCTCAGTTCCTTAGCAGACACCAATGTGATGTCTTCCATCATCAAAACTCGGTCCTCCGCTTCCTCTTCCTGGAGATGCCCTGGCATCGGCAAACGACTTAGTGCATCTGCATTACTATGATGTTTTCCAGGCTTATAAACAATCTCGTATTCATAAGCTCTCAACGTTACAGCCCATCTCTGGATGCGGGGAGAAACCATCTGCGGTACCGCTTTCATCTCGTTGAATAATGACAACAAAGGCTTATGATCAGTGCAAATAGTAAACTTCCTCCCATAGAGGTACTTGTGAAATCGCTTGATTCCAAACATTACAGCCAAACCCTCTTTATCTAACTGGGAATAGTTTGACTCCGCTGGTGTCAAAGTTCGTGACATGAACCCAATGGGTCTCTCTTGTCCATCTGGCATCCGGTGTGCCAACACAGCCCCTAATCCATAGGGTGAGGCATCACATGACAAAATTAAGTCCTTGTGACTATCGTAGTGCACCAAAACCTCTGAAGATTGCATTAGTTCCTTTGACTGTTCGAACGCTCTGTCCTGTTCCTCTTTCCACGACCACTGAGCCTCCTTCCTTAACAACTTATGTAAAGGAGCTAACAGTGTTGACAGATTTGGCAGGAACCTGTTATAGTAGTTGAGTAAGCCTAAATAGGCTTTCAGTTCTGTAACATTTGTGGGTGCTGGTGCCTGTTGAATGGCTTCCACTTTATTTGGCAGGGGGTGTAGGCCTGATGCATCCACCTTGTAGCCCAGGAACTCTGCTTCCGTTGCCATGAAAGCACATTTACTCCTCTTCACCCGTAGACCTGCCTCTCGCAGTCGTCTCAGCACCTCATTCAGCGTCTCCAGATGCTCTCGAATGTTCCTTCCCGTCAACAGGATATCATCTAAATATACAGCTACCTTTGGAATTCCAGCCACCAGTCCCTCCATTATTCTCTGAAAAATAGCTGGACTCGAGGAAACCCCAAAAGGTAAACGATTGACTTGGAACAAACATTTGTGTGTGTTCAGGGTAACATACGCCTTTGACCCTTCTTCCAGCACTACTTGTTGATATGCCTGACTAAGGTCCAGTTTACTAAACCTTTCACCTCCCGACAGCTTTTCAAACACATCATCCACCTTTGGCAAGGGATACTGCTCCAGCTTCGAGACTTGGTTCACTGTTAACTTATAGTCACCACATATACGTACAGCACCATCTGGCTTTAATACTGGAACAATTGGTGCGGCCCATTCCGCAAACTTTACTGGTTCAATTATACCTTGCTTAGTGAGTCTCTCTAACTCAAACTCAACTTTCTTCTTCATCGCATATGGTACAGGACGGGGTTTGTAAAATCTTGGCGTTACATTTTCTTTCACGTGTATCTTTGCTGGTGGACCCCTCCAGGTCCCCAGTTCCTCTTTGAATACTTCTTCATTATTCTCGAGCACCTCTTGCAAGGTCAGGCCCGGCTGTTCTACCTTATGGAGCTGTAGGCAGTCCATGTTTAGCTCCTTTAACCACACCCGGCCTAGCAGGTTTGGTCCCTTACCTGCTACCACCATGACTGGCAACTCTTTGACTTGGTCTTTATATTTTACCTTCATTTTCACCATTCCCAACGTGGGAACTATTTCACCCGTGTAGGTTTTCAAAGTCACTGAACAGTCCTGCAGCTTCCGAGCTTCTCTAGGCCATAACTTCCCATACTCAGCCTTTGACAGAACTGTGACACTACACCCCGTATCCACTTCAAACTGCACCATTTTACCATTTAAGTCCAACTGAGTTTTAATGGGATCAACTCTTTCCCACCTGGCCTCTTTCACATTAAACATTGTGAACACTTCTAGGCTTCTCTGGTTGGTTGATCTGTAACTTCACACATGTGGTGTGCATACTGCCGTTTTATTTTTCGGTTTCCCTTCCTTTCCATCATACTGCTTTTTTCCTCCCCCTTTTTCGGCTGCTCCCGAGAGGGTATTGAGCGGCACATTTTCTTTACATGGCCCTTTTTCCCGCAAGCATGACATTTTACAGTTAAAAAACAACAGTTCCGTGACAAATGTTCACCTCCACACCTGTAACAAGCATACTGACCAGACTTCCCTTGTGAATTATGCTCCATAACCACTTTATGCACTGTCAGTGGGGTCGCACTCCTGCTTCCAACCCCTTCCGTGGTTTTCTGTTGTAAATCCCGAATGTCTTTATTTGCTGTCTCTATGGCCTGTGCCAACTTCAAGGCCTTTTCAAACGACAAGTCAGGCTCCGCTAACAATCTGCGTTGTATGCGGTCGTCTGCAATGCCACATACGAGCCTATCTCGTAGCATTTCGGTCAGTCTGTCCCCATAATCACAATGTTGTGCCAGTTCCCTCAACACTGCGACATACTCCATTACCGTTTCATTAGCCATTCTAGTCCTTGAATTTAACTTGAACCTCTGGACTATTGCACTCGGCTTCGGGTTATAATGTGACTGAAGTAAATTCGTCAACTCTGTGAACGATTTGTCCCCCGGTTTATCTGGACTCAATAAGTTCCTCATCAGACTGTACGTCTTACTGCCCACCGAGCTTAGCAATATGGCTCGCTTCCGACCCGCTTCCATTATCTGGTTTGCCTCAAAAAAATGTTCCAACACTTCACAATACTCCTCCCAGGTCTGTGTCTGACAGTCGTATGCCACTAGTGACCCCAACATGGAACCAGACATCACTCCAGTAGGCCCCGTCTCTTCGTCATCCGACATGAACTACAGCTCACCAGGTTACTCGCAGCGGACTCGGAGGCATCCCATCTTCTCGTCGCCAATATGTTATATCGTGGTAAATAAGTAAACCACACGGTTTATAGAGTTGTAAGGCCTTTCTTTATTAAGAGCCTCCAGGTGCGCACCCATGCTTCTTCACACAACTTCTGCAAGTCATTCCTACACCGGAACCAACAAGTTACCAGAGAATACAGAACCAACAGTACATGCTGAATTCCCCACAGCGCCCCTACAGTACAACAACCACATTACCAGCCCGAATACTACAAAAATAAAATATGAAATGAAAGGAACACAAGTGTGCTTACTAATGTTTGAACTTTGCATCACTCATGCTTCTACAGAGATGCAAGCAGTGTGGTCATAAAATATGCACTTGGCTAGTGTCGCTCAGAAATCAGTACATATTAACTTAGAAAATGAAAGGAAGGGAAGTGTGTGTTCAGCAATGTCAGCCTTGTATCACAAATGCTTTCTACAGAATTACTAGGGAGGTCAGAAAGTCTTTACATGTGACAAGTACTCAGAAATCATAATACAATAGAACTTCTTTCCTACAGAATGAAATAAATAGAAACACGCTGCTGTTTGAAATTTGCTTTACTCAGATGCTTTCTACAGAACTAGCAGCAGTCTTGACATCAAATCATTGCAGTTTAATAACATTCAGAATCAGCACAAAATAAAATATGCAATGTAAGGGGAAACAATGTTTGCTAATGTTTTAGTCAGGTTTTCTAGAGGGACAGTAGGACTTGGGTCATAAAATTCATGAAAGGCTACTCTTCTCTGAGGATAAAATGCACAGACTAAACTCTAATGAATGTATTAAAGGAAAACTTCACCCTCTCCTACAGCTTAACTCAATCCTTAGGTTTCTTTTCTTCCTACAATATGATTCCAGTATTAAGTAGGTACCAGAAACCTGCTTGCATATTTTAAAACTTTTTATTTCCTAGCACTGGAGTCAAAGGAAGGGAAAGCCCACCTACTTTTTTTTAAGCTCAACTTCTCACATACTTTTCAGAGGAATTTGACTCTGCCTGCATGACGTATCACAGACACAGTTAAATCTGTAGTTACCCTGTCAGGTACTGCTGTCAATCATAGATGGACAATTAATCCTGCTGATGTCAGGAACACAGCAGCTGAAATAAAGACAGAAAGCTGTCAAACTGTTTTCCACTGTTTTTATTGCAGAGAGGAGGAGAACATATCACTCTCCTTTCATAGCAAAACAAAGCAATTAGATAATTCAGGGGTTTAAAGGCAGTTGTCATCTCTTCTAATAAAAATGTACATAAGCAGCAACACAGTATTGAAATGCTAATCTTTAAATGTTGGTTATTTACAATAGTTAATATAGTAAGATAACTTAAATGTAGTATCAAAGATTTCTGTGACATTTAGAGAAAAATCAGAAAATATTTTTTTGTGTACATTAAGTATCAACACAGTTATTTTCAAGCCCCCCCCCCCACACACACACACACAGCCAGATTAAGGTCATATGAGGCCCTAGGGTAGGACACTGGACTGTTACCTCCCTGTCACATGATGTCACGTCATCATACCCCCTCCAAAAAAAATAATGTCTTATATTAAATAAAATTGAATTAAATTAATTAACTGATTGTCTCAAAGATGAATTTGTGTCTTGTGGAGAAATCTTGTTCATTGGTTTGTGCTTCATCACGGAATAGTTATGGTTTCCTTGTTTGTCTTCCTTTAGCTGCATACGTATGGTTGGTAGTCATCATTTCTTTGGCTTCCTTTTCATATCAAATCAAATGAATCTCCGATTTTTTTGCACGTACTGAAGTAGTGAGCTATATAGGGTATGGGCCATGGATGATGTTTTCACTTTTTATCCTTTTTAAAACAAAGAAAAGGACCTCTCCACTGGCATCGGCAGCAGGCATGCACAGGAATATACGGAGCACAGTTTCAACATTGGGGAATGCTTCCCCTATGCCATGGTCAATGATATACTGTCTCATTGAAACAGGGTTGTCTATGCAAGTCTGTTGGTTTAAGGAGAGGAACAAAACAGTGAAGGAGTACATGAACACAAATAACAAAAGGCTGAGGGGAAAATGGAAAAAGCTTTAAACAGATACTCAGAGTAGCTATTAAAACTGCAAAAATCAGAGGTCAAAATGAAGAAAAAACTGAGTATGAGATTGCTCAAGAAGAGAAGTTTCAAAAAATGGTAGAAGTACAAGACAGAGCATGTAGGGAAAACCTGAGATTTTCTGTTGAACCAAAGAAACTGGAAGAAACAAACTATTAATTTTATGAAAGCACAAATTAAATGGACTGGTAATCCAGTGTGTATGCACCAAGCCTGTCCATGAGAAAGCAGACAAGATCTGCAATAGTAAAGATGCAAACTTACCAGTATAGAGAGATGATTTGACAAAACTGTGGTAGGACAAAGGACAAAGTACTAAATGCTGGAGACAGAGTGTTTGTGGTAAATAATTACTCACTGTACATCAGACAAAAGAAGAGTACATTTATTCCATGAATCAGGGAATGTTGAGAGGCAGGTCTGAGATTCAAGCTGCTGTAACCAGCTATCTTCAGAATATTTCGTCCTGAAGGATCAGTCATTTTTTGATGCAGAACATGCTAAAGAGGAAATACAATCAGAAGGGTACTCTGCTTCTCATGCTTCTGATAACAAAGCTCATAAAGAGAATTTGCCAGTGAAACGTTTTCCAGTGTTGCAAAGAAAAATGCTTTAGAGACGGTGAAAAGCACAGTAGTTGAAAAGAACCAGGAGTATGCTGAAAATGAACCACAGACTGGGGTTGGGAGATGGGGATCAACAGGAAGAAAACCAGAAACTCAGAAATTGAGTTTGGAGCGTCATTTATCTATGGTACATCAAAGACATTTTGCAAATTTAAAGACTCTCATATTGTTGTGATCCTGCCCACCTTTTCCACAGACATAAGCTGGGACAAATTACACTGCATATTTTCAGGTTTCTTAGCTAATCCACTTGCAGTGAGGAACAAACCGAACTTCTATAAAGAGAAGTTATGTACTCATCATAAAGTTCCATGTGAGTTGTTTATCTCGCCTTTATTCTCACTGATGAGTTCCAAGCCAATCCTTGGCTCCGACACGGCCGATAGCAAAGCTCAAAGTTTGCCAGTAGCTCGAGATCAAGCCCTTTATCCCATGATCCACTGCTGGAATTACCTCAGATCTTGTTTGCTGTGTGTGTATATATATATATATATATATATATATATATATATATATATATATATATATATATATATATACATATACCCCTGTAAGGGGAGCACACCCCAAGAAGGAAGAAGTATTGAACAACCAGGATGATACTAGCCTCTAGGTCAACTGTCAGCCAGGAGGGGGGTGGAGGGAGGGGCGTGAGAATAAAGGTGAGATAACTCACATGGAACGTTAGGTAAACTTCTTTGTGTGAAGTTGTTAAATCTCGCCACTTATTCTCACTGATGGGTAGTGTCCCTAGCACCCGCAATCCTGGGTGACGCAAGGGAGTACATTTTTCACCAAAAGAAGACCTGTACCTGAAAGCCTTATCTACTTTGTAATGAGTGATAAAGGTATGAGGCTTAGACCAAGTGGCCGCAGCACAAATGTTGTCAAGGGGCAATTTAGATTGAAAGGCTGTAGACATAGAAACGGCTCTTGGTTGAATGAGCCTTTGCTTTATGTGGCAAAGGTATGTTAGCATTTGCATGTACAAATGAGATACAATCCGATAACAATTTTGAAAGGGTTGTTTTAGCCACTGGTCTACCTTTTCTGGCCTCTGAAAAGGATACAAAGATGATATGAATTTCTAATATACTTAGTTCTATCAAGATAAAATCTGAGCTGTCTGTGTACGTCAAGTTTGTGCAGTATGTACTCCAATTTGTTGGAATGGTTGGGAAAAAAGACTGGCAACTCCATGACCTGTTTGATACTGGACTCAGAACAGACTTTAGGCAAAAAGGAGGGGTTTGTTCTGAGAGATACTCTATCAGCATGGAAAATCATATAAGGAGGTCTGATAGATAATGCTTGAAGTTCTGACACTCTGCGAGCAGAAGTAATGGCCACTAGAAAAATAGTTTTCCAGGACAAAAATTTGAGATCACAAGATGATGCTGGTTCGAAGGGGGGAAGAATTATTTGAGACAGCATAAAATTCAAATTCCAGGGAGAGTAAGGGATTTTGACAGGAGGTCTCATGTGAAAAACACCTTTGAGAAAAACCTTAGATAACTTATGGGCCATAATATTTAACCCATCGAATCCAAGGTGGAAATTTGATACAGCGGCTAAATGAATCCAAACTGTGGCAGCTGCTGCTCCTTCCTTAAAAATCATTGTCAAAAACTCTAAAATGGACAACAAAGGAGCTCGGAAAGGGTCAATTTTTTGTATACTGGCCCACATGGAGAACCTTTTCCACTTACTGCGATATAGTTTTCTGATGGATGATTTATGAGAAGACAATAGAATTTGGTTTTGTGTCATCCAAGAGTGAATGAAGCCTGGCTATTTGGGAAGTGGATCAGCCAAGCAGTCAGCTTTAGAGACTGCAATGAAGGATGGAGGTCCCCTGACGGGTGTGTCAGGAGGTCTGCTTGGTCCAGGATCCATGGATCCTCCAGCAGATGATGGTGAAGAAAAGGGAACCAAATCTGTTGAGGCCAATGGGGGGACTATGAGGATAACAGTCCTTCCCAGCGATTTTGCTTTCTGTAAAAACCTGGGTATCAATGGAATTGGTGGAAATGTATATAGGAGACCCGGAGGCCAATCGTGTACGAGTGCGTCTCTCGGGGGATGTCCCGGAGGTGGTATTAGGGCAAAGTAGCTTCTGCATTTGGTATTGATATGAGTGGCAAAGAGGTCACAGCAAGGCTGGCCCCATCTGGGGAAAATCAAGTCCACAATGTGTTGGTTGACAGACCACTCGTAAGGCAACAGGATTGCCCTGCTCAGGTTGTCCGCTATCACGTTGGATTTCCCCGGGATGTGTGTTTCTAACAGAAAATGCTGGGATGATGCAGCCCATTGCCATACCCTGAGGGCTTGTCGACAAAGGGGAGAAGACTTGGTTCCACCCTGTTTGTTCAAGTACCAGACCACTGACATGTCTGTCTGAACTGCAATTGTCCCTAGTGGAAGAGAGTCCTGGAAGCACTGCACCGACAGAAGTACTGCTCTCAACTCCAGAACATTGATATGCAGATTTGGCTCTTGATCTGTCCATGTGCCTTGGGCAGTCTTTCCCTGAAAATGTCCCCCCACCTTATCACAGAAGTGTCCATAGTCACAGTGGCTACCGGGGGGGGGGGCACAAAGGGTCTTCCTATTGTGACATGAAGAGACGTCAACCACCACCGAACATCTCTCTTGCAAGAATTTGTGATGAGAATCATATGGTTCATTGGTAATTTCTGGTAAGACCATTGAGCGAGCAGGAGCCAGAATTCGCATATGCATCCTTGCGAGTGGAATGGCTAGAATTGCTGCCGCCATCAAACCTAGTACCTTCAAGACCTCTGCAGCTGTAGCTCTGTTCGTTGACACCAATTAGTTGATGTGTTGGCGAAAAAGTGAGACCCTTTTGATTGGAAGACGTAGAGTGGTGGTTGAGGTATCTAACTCTGCTCCTATAAAGACGGTATGCTGCGATGGCGACAAGGCAGACTTTTCAAAGTTGACTGTAATACCCAAGTGGTGGCTGAGTGTCAGAGTAGATTGTGTTGCCTGAATCAATTGATGCCTGGTGGTAGCGGGGAGGAGCCAGTCGTCTAGATATGGAAACACCTGGAATCCTAGACACCTCAGATGAGCCGTGACAACTGCCATGCATTTGGTGAACACTCCGGGGGGGTGTAGTGATACCAAAGGGCAGGGCTCAAAACTGGTAGTGGTTGGCTCCCAGCCGGAAATGCAGGTGATCTCTGGAACGTCTGTCCATCTTTATGTGGTAGTACGCGTCGTTAAGATCAATGGAGCACATCCAATCGCCTTTGGCCTGAAGCATGACTATTCGGAACTTCTCTTTTTTTTTTACAAATTGGTCGAGTCTGCTGAGGTCCAAGATAGGTCCTCCAGTCCCCTGTTTTCTTTGGAACCAAAAAGAATCTCGAGTAAGTTCCAAATCCAACTTGGTCTGCTGGGACTGGCTGGATGACTTTTTTCTAGCAACTTGCAGACCTCTATAGTTGCTTGTTCCCGGACACTGGGTGGAACATCCGGGATTCTGTTTACAGGATTGGGAGGGGAAGAGAACGGTATGAAATACCCTATGGAAATGATGTTTTGTACCCAGGTATCGGACATTATGCTTAGCCAGGCTTCTGGGTACAAAGATAAGTGACCCCCGACTGCCTCCAGAGTCAGACAGCTGGGTCTCCTTTCAGGAGCTCTGGTAGGGCTGACCATAGAACAGGCCTATGTCACCCTGCTGTTGCGGATCCCCCCCCCACCTCTTGTACAGTCTCTTCCTGGGTACCTCCTCAGTGGGGAGATCTGAGGAGGTCTCAGAAGAGCAGGGGGTGCCCTGTGGGGCTACTTGAGGCTCAGGGTCTCTATGCTTGGGTGGACCGGTAGAAGCAGGAGCGGACACAGGTGGTTGAGGGGAGGAGGAAGCCAGACCTGATGCTGATGATGTCTTTAGAGACAGGACTCTCCTCATGGCATCGAACACACCATGGCTCAGACGAGAAGGGGTAGACGGATCCAAAGGGACCATCCGATCTTCCCACACCGAGGCCATGGGCTCCGAGCCCGAGGTAGGAGCTGAGCTCATCTGAGCCGAAGCCCCGAGAGGAAGAGTCGGCACCGAAAAATCGGTACAACTTTCCTCCCAGGACCCGACAGGAGAGTGTCGGCTCCTAGCGTCCCCGGTCGGTGCCAAGGACATCCGAGTAGATGGAACCGATAACACCAGTGCAGGTCTCGGCTTCACATGCTCAACAACCATCAGGTCGGGCTCCTTCGGCTCCAAAAGTCCAGAACATTTCAGAGGAGGAGTAGTCAAGTCCGGGAACAATTTGGCAAGGCCTGGTGCCCATAAATGCTTCTGCACCAACCGGTCCATATCCAGATCTGAGAGGCTGACAGAAGACTTTGAAGAGTGCACCGAGGGTGCTGATTGGAACAGAGGAGATGAGGGAATCTCAGAAACTGGCTCCAAAGCTGTGAGCTGGCTCTGAACAGAAGGGACCCGCGGTTCCGAGGACAGTGGAACCAATGACCCTACACCCTCCATTTTTTTTATCCTTTTTTGATGCTTTCGAGTCACCTGAAGACTTGGAAGAGTTTGAGGATCTACTAGCACCATCCTGGTCACCCAGTGCTTCGGAGAAAGGGTGATGAAGTAAACCCTTATCCACTAATTTCCTCCTTCTCTCTAAAAGTACCCTGGAACAGAAGGAGTGACAGATACTACAAGAGTCTTGGAGGTGTTTAGCCCCCAGACAATAAACACATTGAACATGCCCGTCAGTGACTAACATTTTTTGTCCACAATCCGGACATTTTTTGAAGCCAGATTTAGGATGTGGCTTCTCTTTCTTGTCAGACATCTCTATTATCAATTTAAACAATTTTAAACAATTGAAACAACACACTCAAGAAATTATCTACCCAAGTACTCCTAAGAATGTGGTTAAATACAAGGCCAACTCTTAGCCCAACACTATAGAAAAACACAAGCCAACACAGGGCACTTATCTGAAACTAAGTCTAACTCTAAAACTATAGAGATTTTATACATATACATATATATATATATATATATATATATATATATATATATATATATATATACACACACACACACACACACACACACACACATATATATATATATATATATATATATATATATATATATATATATATATACACACACACATATACATATATGGGTCTACTTCATTTGCCCGAACTTCCAATTGCCCGACACCCATTTGCCCGACCCCATTTGACCGAAATTTAATTTGACTGAAATTTCATTTGACCGACAAGTATTATTGGCAAGAAAATGGGATATGCCCCCTTCCCCACTGTAGTGTGACCCTGGAGTTAGAATATATAGTTGGGGGGTGTGGGGGGCGAAGCACCCCACTTTTGTTTTACTAAGCAATATTAAAGCAAAACTAAACAATATAATATGAAATTAAGTGGGGGGCTTCGACCCCCACATCGCCCATTGTGGGGGGCTGTGCACTGCACACCTCCCAACTATATTTTTTTAACTCCATGGTCGCACTACAGTGGGGAAGGGGGAATATCCCATTTTCTTGCCAATAATACTTGTCAGTCAAATGAAATTTCGGGCACATGGGTGTCGGGCAAATGGAGTAGACCCATATATATATATATATATATATATATATATATATATATATATATATATATATATATGCTATCCTATCAAGAAAGTCAAGAAAAAAGTTTATAAACTTGCAAATAGATGAATCTATCCATTAATATTGGTCCAAGCTATCTGGAACACCGAGATCTGTGCCGCGGTCAACTAGAGCTGAGGTTATTCCAGCAATGCATCATGGGATAAGGGGCTTGGTCTCTAGCTATTGGCAAACCTTTAGCTTTGCTATGGGCCATGTCGGAGCAGAGGATCAGCGTCAGTTGCTGTTGCCTCCTCCCTGACGTCAGTGCATCAGGGGTATATAAGAAGCAGCCAACGCCATTTTCTTCTGTCTTTCTTGTTGCGCGGTGCCTGACGCAAAAGTAGTTTGCAAGTGCCGGTCTGCTAACTCCTAGGTTCATAGGTTGGTACTGGGCTATCTGCCCAAAGGCATATATTAGCCCAGCCACGTTGTGTGGTATTCACCGCCTGTTTAGTAGTTTTCTAGACCCTTGTACTAGCAGCTAGTACCCTTGGCCCCTATCTAGTAGTGCTGTTGGTGTGATCCCCGGTGTGAACTTTCTGTTACCCATCCACTCATCAAGGTTCCTCTTGAAGAGTTATAGTGAGGGGCTCCATCTTATGTAGATCGGGACCCTGTTCCATAGTAAGGGAAGTCTCTGCGAAGGGAATCTATCCCTCCAGCATGTTCTATTCATTGTTGTGTTGAGGTTTATATCCCTAGAGCGTGTAGCTCGAGTAGATTTGGTTTTGCTAAGATGGAGCATGTTCAACAATTCTGGGTTGGACATGGCTCTGTACGTTAAGACAGAGATCGCCTCCGAGAAAGCGGTATGCAACAGAGAACAGTCTTAGCTTTTTCTATCGTGCTGCATAGGGCAACTGTTTTGAGGCCAGTAATCCTCTTGGTTAGGTACCTCTGTGGTCTCTCCAGCTGCTGGAGATGTCTAGCCAGGTACATTCCAATTGTTGCATTGTTCTCAATAATGGGTCTGATGAGGGGAGAGTAGAGGGGCACCATTACATCCTTAGATCTTGATGCGTACCCTTTCGTGATCAGATGGGTCACATAGAAGGATTTTCTAACCACTCTGGCAACATGGTTATCAAAGGAAAGCTGACTATCTACTTGGGTCCCTAGATCCCTTATTTCTTCTTCAGATTTCAGGGGATTACCTCCTATGTTGTAGCTTGCGGGTACTCTGTTTTTTCCAAAGGGGATTACTACGTATTTTTTTGCATTTAGCTTGAGACCATGGCTTTGACACCATGCATCAGTCTCATTTAGGCCCTTCTGGAGGATCTCCATGTCGGCCGGAGACTCTATTATAGCACCCAGTTTGCAGTAGTCCGCAAACTTAGTCAGCCACAGCCCTTCCGTGCTTGCCTGTACTTCTGAGAAGTATATACCAAACAGGAGGGGCCCCAGGACAGAGCCCTGAGGCACACCAATCGTTACAGGTCTGGATTCGGACATAGATCCCACTACTCTTACTTTATGGGATCTGTCTGAGAGCCAGTTTGCGATCCATCTTGTGACGTAAGGGTTTATGCCCAGGCTGGTGAGCTTATCAATAATACCTGAATGGTGTCAAATGCTTTAGCAAGGTCAAGGTAAGCCGTGTGTACCTCCTTTCCCTTATCTATAGCCTGAGTAACTGTCTCAAAGAAATCCACCAGGTTCAGGAGGCATGATCTGCCCTTGACGAAGCCGAACTGTGTGGGGTCCAGCGACTGGATGTTCCCAATCTCACCATTTATGAGTTCCATAATGATTCGCTCCATAGCCTTACAGATCAGACTGGTCAGGCTTATGTCAGCAGTCTTTGCACTAAATTTGCATATTTAATTGCACAATTATTCAATTTAGTAAGTGTATAAAAAGATGCAGCAGTTTGTCTTTTATTATTCCTGTGAAGGCTTTCTATAGCCGAGGTACCAGAAGACAATAAATCGTTTTGCTGTATCCTGGCTCCTGTTTATGGTGTTCTATACTCTACATTTCGTGGTTTTTTATATTTATGTCAGTAGTTCCCAGGGTCAGTTGTGGCCCCACCCTTGTGTAGCGGGACCACCGTTGCTGTGCGCCATTCTATGGGCACATATCCTGTGGAGAGGCTGAGACTGAGATATCAATTTCGATTTTCAGAACCGAAGTCTTCAATAAAGCTAAGTACCCCATTGGGGAAACTTTTTTTTGCCTCAGACCGATGTCAGTAAAAGTTAATAATTATATTTCTTGTGGGAAGCAAATACCTCATAAGGATTTTCATTCTTACTGTATTCCATGCCTAGGCCCAGATCACGACGTCACTAGTTGCCGGTTTTGTGCTAAATTTAACAAACGCACTATTAAACTTCGGTTTGATTTTGCTCGCCATTACTTTGGCAAAAAGTTTAATTATACCATGCTCCGAACCCATCAGTGAGAATAAACGATATTTAACAACTTCACATTAAAGCATTCAGTATTCTTTCTAGCAAAAGAATTTCTAGGGATTGTAGTTGGGTGTCTTTCTACTACAAACAATACTCCCTAAAAACAAACTCTTAAAAACAAATGTATTTCATCAGTTGTAAGTAACACTACTGTGACTACACTATGTCTGAATGATGAGTAAATAAAAAGAAGATGCACTCAGCCCTATTACCATTTCCCCTGCAGTCAGTGCTGTATGCATGACATACAAACTCCTTTTGGTACCTCACTGTGGTTTTAAGCTATGCACCTCATATCGAGTCCTCTTTCATAGCAATCATTATGCCATGAAATATCCACACACATACACTTCTCTTTGTATCACATTACCATTATACTGGAAAACTATTAAACACGCTTGTTTGTGGCCCAGAAAAAGTCACACTGCAAAAGTCTGTCTGCACCAGACTGTTCATCTGGCATGCATGCACTCCTATGCATTTGTTACTAGTTCATACATACACTTCAGAAACTATAAACTTGGTGGAACTGACTCCGTGCACTCAGCAAGAAATTTGGATAATTTATGCCCTACTTTCTAAAGAAAATAAAACAAGTCAAACTACATTTCATAATTACTGCCCTTCAAATAAATCCTAAATGAATTGGTCCCAAATAGACAATATCAGGAGCTCAATACCTCAGAGTTCTATATATGTATCGCACAGTCTAGTTTCCTCTACACTACTAGGCAGTCTGAAAATAAGCAAATGAAGGAAACAAACAAATCTGTGCCACTGATCACTATTCATATTACTGAATATCAATGTTACATGGTACCAAAAATAACAATATGCTGTGTCATCTTTCACTTGAGCTGTCCAAAAACAGAAACACTGGAAACAAATAAAATATCCAGGAAACCACAAAGTAGCATAGGGTGTTATGCTGCTGCACGAAGCACAGGTAGCAGCACCGAACAATGCATTTTCATTTTCATGGGATACATATAAAAAAAAAACTTAGCAATGAAAAAATAAAGTTTGAGGAAGCACTGTATGTTGAAAAAATATACACCTACTAATTAATCTTCATTAGGACATGGAAATTATTGTTATATATGTTAATAAATTACAGAAATGAGCTAAAAACTGTTCTTCATAAACCAGAAAGAAATAAAGAAAGCCTTACCTGCTGAATTATTCTCACTTGCCAGAACAACAAGATCCGTTTGGTGAAGAGCTACAAATAAATTGGATAAAGTGCCCTGTCACACTTTAAAGGTGCATTGTCATTGCATGCTGTGAGTTAAATACAGAGATGTCTGTTTTGCCCTGGTCATTCATTAGGTGGATTGGACACTGTCAATTGGCCATAGGTGTTTTAATGTGTGGTGTGGAAGAACAATGGCAGGGCTGGTCTCCCAGCGGGGTAAATACTGGCTCTAGAAGATTGTCACTGTTGAAGTGAATCCCCGACCCCATGTGCAAAAATGGGAAAAAAGGGTTGTGGATGAATTCATTATTTATGTATTTTTTTGTTAAAATAAAAAGCTTTGTAAACTTTTTATTAAATCATAGTCCAAATGTCATCTCTGGGATAGTCCATGGAGTTTAAAAAAACACATCTTCTCATGCTCTCTGGTGTGCTTAGTAAAGTTAGATAATCTCTATTGTTCTGAATGATATGTTTGTGGAAAATAGAATTAACTACTGACATGTATAATTATTTGAACATTATTTCACCCAGTATTCTGACTATATTTGGTACTCCAAAAATACATAATTACATTTTTTTATTTGTCATCCTTCTCAACTATAGTGAGCATCATCTGCTCTCTCAGAACTTTATTCTACGTCTCTCTGCTTTTACTCTGACAGTAAATCTATCACAGGAATCCTAATCTTAGGAATATCTTCTAAAATTTAATATTATATTGTAGAGAACGAATGTATCCTATCTGTTAGTTAATCTGTATGTCAAAGTCTCTTCTATGGAAATTTTATGTCAAAAGTCTGTCCTTAAAACTAAGTTTTGTAAAAAATCATTCTCTTGGAGCTTTTCTCCCCGGGCCTCCACTGAAAATGGACTTGTAATCCAGTTGGGCTTGCACGGTCAACAAATGTAAAGTAATAAAAATAAATAAGGATGTAACCAATCCACCTTTATGACCTATAGTGGATGGTCGCAACTCCATTACATATTCTTCTGCTAAATTTCTTGATAGTAGATTAAAAAAGTTTTTGGATGGGCAAGTACAGATTTGCAAGGATTCTTTGCACTTTCTAAGCTTGATGAATGGTACTGAACATTCTGATCAAGTTTTGTTCTCAAGAGTGGATGTAAAGGATCTGTTTTCTGTCATACCCCAACAGGAAGGTATTCAGATTATAGAGCAATTTCTATTTGGACAAGCAGTGCCACAATCAGAAATTAATTTATATGTTGATCTGTTTGACATAGCCCTTTCCAATAACTTCTTAATATTTAATAGCAGCTACTATCTTCAAAAGGTAGAAGATGCAATGGGGTCACCTTGCGGGACCATTTTTGCCAATTTGTTTTTGGCAGGGTGGGAAAAGAAACGTGTCCTGGGAGGCAATTATGCTGATAACATCATGTTGCATCTCCGTTACCTGGACGATATATTTATCCTATGGAAAGGTGACCAACATTCTGTGGAACAATTTTTAGGATATATTAATAATATAACAAAGTATTTAAAAGTTACACATACCATAGATGAGCAAGAAATAAATTATCTGGATGTTAACCTTAGTAAGGATAGAATTAACCAAAGATTTATTGCAAAAATACACAGGAAAACAACTTACTCTAACTCTTTTCTGCATTTTACAAGCTCCCATCCTTTATTAAATAAGAAAGGAGTAGTAAAAGGACAGTTTGTCCATGCTGCTAAAATGGTTAGCTTGGAAGCAGAGTTTGTTCTCGAGTGCAGGCATCTTACAGAGATGTTTATAAGTAGGGGTTATCCTGTTAGTCTATTGCATGAAGTGAATACTGAAGTTCGCCATAAAAGAGATAACGGACATTTTACACAAATCCTAAATCAACAGGTGAGCCAGGTACATATACAAAAGGAAGATAATTGTATAGATTATAATGCAACCTTTATCACAACATTCAACGTTCATTTTTATGAGATAAAAAGAATAATTTTAAAGAAGTGGCATTTCATTGATGTTGAAGTACCTGTTAATAATAATAAATTTAAGGATGGTGTAAAAATGATAGCCAGGAGAGGCAAGAATTTACAAACTCTTCTTGAAATGTGTCAAACAACGAAAAAGCACCAAGTGAAAGGATGTGTAATTTATATAAGCATATGTAAGAGGGTAAATATGTTCAAATTAATGGTGAGAAATATAATACACATAATAAACTAAATTGTAATTCAAAAGGGCTGGTATATGTGGCGATGTGTAAGCACTGTTCAGCATACTATATAGGGAAGACTACTAGAACTCTAAAAGAAAGAGTATATGAGCACCTATATGCCATTAGAAAGATGAACTTAATGAATGCACTTGCAAAACACATACAGGAGTATGGTGAACATAGATTTGAATTTTGTGGTACCCAGCAGGTCCATGAGCAACTAAGGGCCCATGGATGTTACATTTAGAAAGAGCAGAAGTAAACTGTCAGCTAAAACTACATTATTATGTATGGCCAGGTTTGAATGACTATTGTGCAATCAATAGCATACTTAGGCTTAAAGCATTACTTAGGTGAGATAATTTGCAAGCTGGTTTTAATTACTGCAGACTTGTGTTAGGGTTGTGATTTAATAAGTGTAGTTAGTATTAACTTATATATATATTTTCTACAACAAGAAATATTTTAATTAATAATTAAGTAGGATGTCTTTAGATTAATAATGAAAGAATTTAGTTAAAATTTTATATACATGTGTGTTTTATATATGTTTGTTTTGTAATTTTTTTTTTGTTTAATTTAAAATTTTGTTATGAATTAATTTCCTTTCTAGTGTAGGGCGGGCTTATAAAATGTCATTTAAGTAGTTCATTTGTGGTTTAACACTGTTTTAGTCTGATGAAGTTGCTTATTTCACAAACGAAAAGCACTTCACTGTATTTCATTAAATAAGAGTTTTGCTTGCACTCTGGTCGTTTTTATTTGTGGTTTCTACTGTTTTTTTTTTTTTTCGTTTTTGCTCACTAAAGTTAATAGATACACTTCATGCTTTCCTTGTGCTGATGTTGCTTCAATATGTACTGTAATCATACTCCGAGCCTACCATAGGCCATAAAGAGAGTCTGATCCCTATCAATGTTGGACCGCACACTATTAACCCAAAACAAGTGACTAGGCCCCCCTTCAGAAGGCCGGTACACTGTCCAAATGTTCTAATTTGTAAGAGAAATACATTACATGAAAAAGCTGACCTACAATTAAATGAGCTCCTCAACTGGCAATTTTAGATTGAGTGATTCTGACAAAAATTTGGAGCTGCTACTGACTTGTGACTGGTACTGTTGTGAAACAGCATATTTAAGTTTTGGAGTTCTGCATTATTTCTATTCTTTCGATGTTATTGATTGCAATTTGTTTTAGCTTAAATGTTTTTACTTTACATTTATTTCAAATTCTGTACCTTACAATTTTAAAATTAAGGGCAAGTTAGCAAACATTAGTTGTTTTAAAGGGGACTTTCATGACGTGTAAGTCATTTGAGTAATTTTTAGAGTTAAGGATCATACAAAGCCTTAACTTGACTGTGTCATTGTAAGAGGCTAATGCTACCTAAAAGCAGCACATTCGGTTGAAGTTAATAAAAAATATTTGATATGCATAACTTTCATTCTCACCTGATAAAAAATCCAGTATTGTGTTAGTGTGCATTCAGTGTCACTGTCAATATTTTAAGCAAAATGTAAGATGTCCAACATTAAATTATACTGGGTTATAAACAAAGCCTTTTGTAAGTGTAAAGCAACATTTATCCATGTTATGGGCTTCACAATTAAAGCCGTTATAAATTGTTCCACAATGAAAAGTGATGTTCTACATTCTGAAAACTAAAGACTGAAAGTTATGATTCTGAATATTTAACTTTTTAAATTACATCCTTTTAATGCCCAGAATTATTACAATTAACATCTGACATTTTTCACGGCTAAATGTATATTTATTTAACAGATTAAACCTATTTATTTCGTATCTTCACTCGGGTTGGCTCTAAAGAAAGGGGGGATCAACTCTGAAAGCACAGGCTTTGGTTTATAATGAACCCTATACTTGTCTGTCCTTGGAATTTCTCACTCCTTTCATGGTCACTGCTCTGTAAATTGCTTGCTTTCATACATTTTTAGCTTTAAACTGTTGCTCCCTAAATGCCACATTACAAAATGTTTGTTAAAATCTTAATGAACGTTTAGTTTGACTTTCAGCGCTTACGTCAATAAATAGGTGGGAGTAGCAACAAAAAAGCTACATGGCAGTCTCTTAGATAAGGCGACGATAAGCGACAGATGGGACCCTCTGGTCAAGAATGCCCATTTAGTTTCTTCTTTCAGAATATTTTTCAGGTCCCAGATCTTCCATATGCCCAGGCTGGTTCTCGGATACACCATACCATTCACAGTTAATCTATAAAATACATCAGAATTTTGTACCTTACCTACAGCTGTATGAAAAACCAGGCTGGCAATATAAAACTAAATTTGTCTGGACTCTCAGCAGTAGTCAGCAGGAGGATGATCAACAAGTCAACCGAGCAAGCATGCAGATGCGATCTGTACTAAAAGCTGATAACGGTTTTAATGAACAAATACACACCTGTGTGACTTGCAGATGAACCCTCTGACTGAAATATTAAGTCCATCAGGCCGGGGAGGAGGCAGACCAATGCACCTGCTTACTGTCAGTTACTACTTGTTTTACGATATTGGTATCTGACCCGATAAAAATAAACTGAATGGAAAAAGCCAATTAGCACTGTGTTATTTCTTTTAAAATTGGATTACTATTCACACTGTTGAATGCATAATGTGCTGCAAATAGCAATCCTTTTTTAAAAGAAACAAAACAGTGCATTTTTTTTTTTTTACTTTATTCATTTTTGTGCCCCTAGCCTTCATGGGGCAGTAGGCGACTGCCTATGTGGCCTACTGCTGGTTCCGGCTCTGCACACACACAACAGAACTGTAGAAAGAGAGAAAAGTGGTAACCCTATCAACTAGGTGCACTGATACTGTTCATAAAAAGGTCATTTATGCTTTTGCATGGCATTCTCCTAGAGGGAGAAGCACATCTAGTACACGCAGATCCATAGTAAGAGATTCCCTCTGACATTGAGTCAGTCCTTACATTGTTAAGTGTGCATGAGCATTTATTTGACCATTGATGGCAACCATAATATACAGATGAATTTACTTTAACGTACATTTACTATGTGCTTTTGCATTAAAAATATAAAGAAAAGGAAATCAGAAGTACTTAACTCTGTTTAAATGTGCACACACAAGCAGAGACACAAGCAGATATGCGTATTTAAACACAGTACTGCATCCCACATATAGTACTCTGCATGCTACATACATTTTTATACACACACATATATATATATATATATATATATATATATATATGTATGCAAAAAAATTCCCAGGAACCGTATATCAAGATAGAACACTGGCGTTGCTGCCACCAAACCACTCAAACGTATGAAGAACACAGTCACAGGTAGAGATGGTGAAACATATAAAATTAATCCAGCATCAAGTAGTTCAATTCAAATTGATTCAGCAGCGAATAAAAGCAGCTTGCATACGATAAAACAGATAAATAAAATAATAATTTATCTGTTTTATCGTATGCAAGCTGCTTTTATTCGCTGCTGAATCAATTTGAATTGAACTACTTGATGCTAGATTAATTTTATATGTTTCACCATCTCTACCTGTGACTGTGTTCTTCATACGTTTGAGTGGTTTGGTGGCAGCAACGCCAGTGTTCTATCTTGATATACGGCTCCTGGGAATTTTTTGCATTTTTCCTTGGGATTTTGGTTTGTTTCGTCGATATATACATATATATATATATATATATATATATATATATATATATATATATATATATATACATATATATATATATATATATATATATATATATATATAGATATATATATATATATATATATATATATATAGATATATATATATATATATATATATATATATATATATACATATACACACACACACACACACACACACACACACACACACACACACACACACACACACACACACACACACACACACACATATATTTTATTTATTTTACATTTGTTAACCGGGGGTGTCTGACTGAGCTGAAAAGGCCCTTTTTCAGCAGAGGCCTGGAGAGAAAAGCTCCACATAAAAAAATTACAGATACATTTAGATATTTAGGCATGATCAGTATACATACAAATTACAATAGACATGTTTTTACAATGGTATGCATCACATCAGCAGTTACAGTGGAGAGAACAAACAAGAAAATATTAACTTAAAAATAAAGGTAATTAATAGATTTGTGGTGTACAGCTAAAATTTGGAACATGGGTAGAATACATACATAGTATACAGGTACAGTACATACATTGTAGATTAGCTAGTGTTTGTAAGAGTGAAAACTATTATCAAGTACTCCAGGTTTAGTATGTGTACCTTATATGCTTTCACTAGCCTGGGGAGCAGTCATGGCACTGCTTGAAATGTTGCCTAATGAAGTTTTTAAAGGAGGCTTTGGACGCTAGTGGGGAGTGAGTTCCATTTTTTGGCCACTGAACTACTATATAGTCTTTCTCCAAAGCTATTGTAGCTGTTGGTGACTTATAGTAGTACTTTGCTTGATGATCTAACAGGCCTTTTGGCTGAGTGATGTACTATGTTAAGGACACTTATTGGGGAGGTAATAGATAGAATGACAGAGGCAAAGCTGATTGTAGGTTGGGCAGTTCAAGCCAGTGGAGCTGTCTCAAAGCAGTACAGTGATGAGTTCTATATGAGCAATTTGCAGCAAAGCAGGAAATTTTGTTACAGCAGGCTTCCATTTTGCGTAGTTCAGTTTTGTTGAGATTAGTCAGAATGGGAGATGCATAGAGTAGGGTGGAAAGCAGTTGGGAGCGAGCAATGGCTGATCTTGTGTTGTTGGTAAGAAATGGTTTGATACGGTAGAGTGATCTCAGTCTGGCATATACTTTTTAATAGTCAAGTTGAGATGACTTTCAAATTTTAGGTGGGAGTCTATGGTTATTCCCAATAGCTTAACCTGTACCACTGGAGCGATTGGAGTAGCATTTGTGGAGTAGATAGTGAAATGACTGTTATCGGCATTTTTGTTAGAACTGGTTATGATCATAAGCTGAGTTTTCTTTGGATTGAGGATAAGCTGGGCTTTGGTAAGGAAGTTTTCAACGTCAGGGAATGCTAGTTGAGTTGTTTGCAGGAGGGTGGGGATGTTTTGTGCAGTACAGATTGAGGTAGTATCATCTACATACTGAATGATAGAAGCATCCTGTATGGAGGTCATTTGTGAAGCCTGCGAATAGTAGTGGTCCTAAGATAGAACCCTGTGGAACTCCTATAGTTAAGGGCAGCTGAGGAGAGAGAGATTTTTCCCATGTCACAGTTTGGTACCTGTCAGTTAAGTAGCTTTGGAACCAGGTAAGAGTGGAATTTGATAGGTGATATTGGTTTAGTTTGTTTAGCAGGATTTGGTTCAAGACTGTTTCAAATGAGTTGGACATATCCAAAAAAAAAAAAGTCGACACCTGCAGGCCTTCGTTTTTGCGATGGTTTACTGTGTCTGTGAAGCAGAGGAGGGTTGTACTACTAAGGGTAGGTCTGAAAACCTGTTGAGTAGGTGACAGGGTGTTGCCGTCTAGGAGATATTTTAGCACCTGGGTATGGATGCATTTTTCTAGGATTTTGGCCGGGGGGGGAAGAGTATAGCAATGGGTCTGTAGTTATTAGGTTCAGTGGATCCCACCTTTATGTATGGGTGTAACATAGGATATTTTCCAGAGTTTGGGCACATAGTTTTCAACAACGGATCTGTTTATGAGAGTGGAGACTGGGATAGCAATAGCATCTGCTGTGAGTTTTTAGAAATAGCTGGGGGAGTAGGTCAGCTGCTGTTGATGAGGTTTTTCGTTTGGAGAGCATTCTTTTGACTAAAGTGGTGGAAACTGTTTTGAGGGTAAAGCTTGTATTAGTGTTATTTGTGTTGGGGGGGATAGTGAAGTTGGAAATGTCATGTGATACTAAGGATAGAATTGAGTTCACAAAGTGGGAGCTGAATTGTGTTTTGATGGGAACTTTAGTGCCAGGGCTGGTTGGTTTGGAGGTAGTCTTTTGGGTGGGTTTTAGTAACTGATTTACATTTTTCCAAAATATTTGGGGGTTGTGTTGGTATTTAGTTTGCAATGTCGTGTAGTAGGATTTTTTGTCCAGCCTAATGCATTTTTTGCATGGTTGCGCAGTTCTTGGTACTTAGTTAGGCTTTGTGTTTCTTTGTTTTTTTTGATAGTAGAGCCAGGCAGCGTCTCTGGACTTTTATTTGGCATCTTTACTGAACCAGGGGTTTGTAGAGGTTCTAACCTTGGTTTTGCACAATGGAGCGACGGTGTCTAGGTGTTGTAGAAATGCTTTGCTGAAATATGCTACAGCCTGGTCAACTGGGAGGGTTTTTAGGAGGGTCCAATCACAGTTACAGAGTAAAGTATTGAGGAAATCAGGAGAGACAATTTTTTGTGTTTCTGGTGGATTTATAGTTAGTGGTTTTGCATATGCTTGCTCTTCTACATATAAGGTATATTATGTTGTGGTCACTTAAGGTGTCTGGGAGACTGCCTGTGTGGGGGTACACTGTGGGGTTGTTAGTTAGAACCCAGTCAAGGATGGATTCCCTTTTAGATTTTTTATCACATCTAGCTGGAATTTGGACTAGCTGCTGGTAGCCATGGAGATTTATTAGATCACTTGGTGGTTCTGATATACAGGTGAACCAATCAAGGTTGAAATCCCCCCAGAATAAGGGCTTCTTGTGAATATGTGGAAGAACACCAAGATAAGAAGTCTTCAAGGCTAGTGGGTGTATTACCAGGTGGAATATAGATCACAATTGTGGTGATGACCTTTTTAGGGTGAAGTTGAAGTTGTGAGATAAGTATGTCCCAATTATTGGGGAAGGGGTAGGAGTTTGGTATTTGACGTAAAGTTAAGTTGGACTTGTACAGTAAGGCAGTCCCACACCTTTACGAAGTGGTCTGACTTGTCTAATGATATTGTAGCCAGTAGGGAGAACTTCTGAGTTAGCTATGTTTTTATTTAGCCAGGTTTCTGTTAAAGCAACCAAGTCTGGGGAGTACTGTGCTATTGTGGCCAGGAGTTCGGGTATTTTATTTTTGATACTTCTAATACTAATATTTAGCATTAAAAGATGGTTGGTTTTGCTGCTGTTGTTGATGTGCCCAGGGATGAAGATAGTGGGGGTATTATGTTCCGACAATTGTGTTGGAGCAGTTTGTGTTGGACAGGATGGAGTTGGGCCTGGGTTGGGGTGGTGCTGTTAAAATGGTGATGCAGATGATGAAGCTGGGTGATGAGTGTGAGAAAGTATTGTGTTTTTTTTGGAGTAGGAATAACAGCATATGTCTTTAGTTCTGAATTGGTCTGTTATGTAGTTCTTGAACAACTGTGGGCAGATATTATAATGTGCGGTGTCTGTATATGAGAGTGCATAATACAGTGTTGTGCTACTACGTTTACGGATGATGATAAAGTGATAACTTGTGGAGTTATAAAGAATTATGAGAAGACAGGCTAGACTTAGTTGTGCGATAGTCATGGTTATAAAGTTTAAGTTGGTTCTAGGTGGAGGTGTGGATAGGAATTATAGGGTTGCACTATATGTGGATGGGTAAGTAGTGTGGGTGATGTAATAATGCCTAGCAGGAATGAGAGTGGTTGGGAGTATTTTGTGATGGAGCAAGTGGGTGTGGTGTATTGTGATCTGACTTGAAGAGCGGTGATTGGTGGGGGTGATGTGAGGTTGAACTGTGGGTGTGGTTGCGATTACTATAAATGTAGAGGTAGTGAGGTTAGGATGGAAATGGGGGTAGGGCAAGGTAGCAGAGAGAGCCCAAGCATTAGCGAAGGTGAATGGAGTGGGGCAGAGCCCACCACAGCAAGAATAATGGGCAGCAAAAAGTAAGAGTTACTTTACAAATCTGAACACTTTAAACAAATTCCTGAAGTCTAATTGCTTACCAGCAAGCATAATTCAATTGCTGAAGAGCACTTGTATCCTGGTGGAAGACTAGTAATTTAAACATGGCTCCATGCTCAGCAGGATTCTAATACAGACTTAGTATTGGGGGAGGGGGATAGCACAAGGGGTGCAAACCAGGTGGAATGCAAAGAAACCAGTGAAACCAGACAGGCAATCAGTGGAAATCTATCAGTGGAGGCCTCAGAGGGGATGAGTAATAATTCAAACTCTACCTGTAAAGTGAAGGAAAGAAGAGACAGCAAAGTTTATTAAGGTTGGGAGTGTGTCTTCACATTGACCTGCTTATTAGTAGCCAGTCTGTGCACAGATTATAGTAGGGAAGTACATTAGCAATGAAGGCGAATGTATAGAGATGCAAATAAACAGGTGGGGCTCAAGTGATACAAACCAAGGCAGAAAGCACTGAGAGGGCTGCTTGATGGTTAATTTAATCACAGAGATCTGAATTAAATGTATACTGTCTACTGGACAGTTAGGATTAATGCACTAGCTGGGGGGGTGGGAGGACACAAGGCTACAACAGTCAGTTTTATTAGCGCTCTGAGAACTACTAAGAAACACTGCTAATGTTACAGCTTCAGTCTCATAACACATACAAATAGACTGCCTTGGGGGACTGACCTTGCTCTCGAGGCTCAAAATGTATATCCTTGTTTAGTTTTGCAGTACTGATTCCTTCTTAGACTGTAAGGGTGGGGTGGTAGCCGCAGACTGCAGAGTTGCTAGAGTGTGCTCCTGATCTTGAGGCTCAAAATGTATACAGGTCTACTTCTAAATTTCAAAGATTCAAAACTTCCAATTTCTTATGGTCGAGACCATAAAATTGAAGTTTTGAAACCTTGAACCGTTTAAATGGAGATTGCTGTACAGAGTGGAATGGTATATTTACCGTTTTCCTTGCTGTAGTGTGAGCTCAGAGTTGATATACTTAATTAGTAGGGGTTGTGGGGGGGTGCAGAGGGGCTTGCCCAATTCATAAACATAAAACAAAAAAAAAATGTTTTTTTTTTTAATTTACATTTTGAAGTTTCAAAACTTTAATCGTATTTTATTTACTGTACATTTGTTGACCAGGATAGTCCGACTGGATGCATGTCCATTTTCAGCGGAGGCCCGGGCAGAAAAGCTCCATGGCAAAAACATACAGTAAAGTAATAAAATAACTGACTTGACAGTCGTATTACAGTTATTTTTTTTATTTTATTTTATTTTACATTTGTTAACCGGGTTAGTCTGTCTGAGCTTCAGAGACCAGGGGAGCAAAGCTCCTCAGGGAAAACAATTTTAAACTTAAGAAACAAAGTATTAACACAATCAGCTTTAGGGTCTTTTCAGCCAAGACCCAAGGAGAAAAGCTCCTCAGGGAATACAATTTTAAAAACAAAGTTTTAACAATCAGCAGAAGATTATGAGACTTGTTACAATACAATTTAAACCGCTTTGTGCAAAATAAATTAACAGTCAGGAAAAGATTTTGAAACCAGTTACATATCCCTTAAAATGAGTAGTACCTAGTTGTTTTGGAGTTTAGAAAAGAAGGAATATTCAAATAGCAAGTTGGAGATATAAGGGAAATAGACTAGATAAGGTAGGTTATTTTGGAGCTGAATGAGTAAAGATTGGTTAGAGAGGGAGGAAGGGGAGCAGTGGAAGAAAGTGGTAGGAGTACAAGGCTGGCGCTACATTTAGAGTGAGGTGGTGAAATAGGAGGAAGGATAGTGGTTTCAGGGTGGATGGCTACAGTGGCAAGACCATTTTTTTAGGTATATTCTTATGGCTAATTTGAAACTCTTGCTATGGTGAAGGGACTTTATTTCCAAGGGAAGTTGGTTCCAGGATGTACCTGGGTTACAGTTATTAGAGAAGACATCCTATTTTGGTTTTGGGCTTGTAGATGTGTAATAATTCTTGGTCTGAGCTGCATAGAGTCCTTACAGTGGAATATTTAGTTATGATGGAGGAGAGGCTGCGGCAGAAGAAGAGTAGATAGAGGATGGAGTGAATGATTTGTAGTTGATATACTTAGAGCAGATGGGGGAATTCCAGCCAATGAAGTTGCTGGACTGCTAAGCAGTGGTGTGACTTGCAGGTTTGGTTCGCTACAAATCTGGCAACCTTGTTGTAGGTAGTTGCAAGTTTGGAAATGAGTGGAGTGTTTAGGTTTGTGAATATGTGACAGCTGCACAGGAGTGTTGAAAGTAGTAAAGCATGAGAGAGAGTTTTTTCGGGCTGTGTTGGTTAAGTATTTCTTGATGCAGAAAAGGTGTCCAAGTTCCTGATGAGTTTTTTTAATAGAGTTAGTAATATGTAGGTCAAACTTAAGCTGATCATCTATTGTGACACCTAGCAATTTAGTACTAGGTTCAGCTGAGATGGTGGTGTTGTTGCTAGATAAAATGGTAAATATACTTTTGAATATGGTGAGGTTTTTGGGGAAGAAGAGTAGGAACTTAGTTTTCTTTGGATTAAGTATTAGTTTGTTATCACTGATGCGGAGAACTTTTCATAATTACATACCGGATCGGTCGAGGCCCGGGCTAACGACGACTGCCACCAGTACCGTTAGCCAACAGGGTGCTGGCGGAAATTGGGCTACTGTTGGCTGAAGAAGAAGAGGAGGGGGAAGGCATGCCCGAAGGCAGGAAGAGAGGAGGAAGGTTAGGAGTGTAGTACTGAGGGTAGGAACTTTGATTGTTGGCAGTATGACTGGTATAGGGAGAGAGCTAGCTGATATGATGGAGAGAAGGAAGGTTGATATATTGTGCGTGCAAGAGACCAGATGGAAGGGAAGTAAGGCCAAGTGTATCGGAGGTGGGTTCAAATTGTTCTATCATGGTGTGGATGGCAGAAGAAATGGGGTAGGGGTTATCCTAACGGAACAGTATACCAAGCGTGTTTTGGAGGTGAAGAGAGTGTCTGAAAGAGTGATGTTTATGAAGCTTGAAATTGATGGTGTAATGATGAATGTTGTTAGTGCATATGCTCCACAAGATGGGTGTGCGACGGATGAGAAAGAAAAATTTTGGAGTGAGTTAGATGAAGTGGTGGTGAGTGTACCCAAGGGTGAGAGACTAGTGATTGGAGTGGACTTCAATGGGTATATGTTGGTGAAGTCAACATAGGGGATGAGGAAGTGATGGGTGGGTATGGTGTTAAGGAGAGGAATGCAGAAGGTCAGATGATTGTGGATTTTGCGAAAAGGATGGACATGGCTGTGGTGAATACGTATTTTAAGAAGAGGGAGGAGCATAGGGTGACGTACAAGAGTGGAGGAAGATGCACACAGGTGGATTATATCCTATGTAGGAGGGCCAGTCTGAAGGAGATTGGAGACTGTAAAGTGGTGACAGGGGAAAGTGTAGTTAAGCAGCATAGAATAGTGGTCTGCAGGATGATGTTGGTGATCAAGAAGCAGACGAGGAGTGTGAAAGCAGTGCCAAGGATTAAATGGTGCAAGTTAAAAAAGGGTGATTGTGAGGTGGAGTTCAGGGAAGAGTTAAGACAGGCACTGGGAGGCAATGAAGAGTTACCGAATAGCTGGGTAACTACAGCAGAGCTAGTAAGGGAGACTGCTAGGAAGGTGCTTGGTGTGACATCTGGACAGAGGAAGGAGGACAAGGGAGACATAGTGGTGGAATGAGGAAGTACAGGAGAGTATACAGCGGAAGAGGCTGGCGAAGAAGAAGTGGGATTGTCAAAGAGATGAAGAAAGTAGACATGAGTATAAGGAGATGAGGAGCATGGCAAAGAGAGAGGTGGTGAAGGCTAAGGATAAGGCATATAGAGAGTTGTAGGAGAGATTGGACACTAAAGAGGGAGAAAAGGACCTGTACCAATTGGCTAGACAGAGGGACAGAGCTGGGAAAGATGTGCAGCAGGTAAGGGTGATTAAGGACAGTGAGGGAAACGTACTCACAAGTGAGGAGAGTGTGTTGAGTAGATGGAAAGAGTACTTTGAAGGGCTGATGAATGAAGAGAATGAGAGAGAGAGAAGGTTGGATGATGTGGGGATAGTGAAGCAGATTAGCAAGGAGGAAGTAAGGACAGCTATGAAAAGGATGAAGAATGGAAAGGCTGTTGGCCCAGATTACATACCAGTGGAAGCATGGAGGTGCTTAGGAGAAATGGCAGTGGAATTTTTAACCAGATTGTTTAATTAAATTTTGGAAAGTCAGAGGATGCCTGAGGAGTGGAGAAAAAGTGTTTTGGTACCTATCTTTAAGAATAAGGGTGATGTGCAGAGCTGCAGTAACTACAGAGGGATAAAATTGATCAGTCACAGCTTGAAGTTATGGGAAAGAGTAGTGGAAGCTAGGTTAAGAAGGGAGGTGATGATTAGTGATCAGCAGTATGGTTTCATGCCAGGAAACAGCACTACAGATGCAATATTTGCTCTGACAGTGTTGTTGGAGAAATACAGAGAAGGTCAGAAGGAGTTGCATTGTGTCTTTGTGGACTTAGAGAAAGCATATGACAGGGTGCCTAGAGAGGAGTTGTGGTATTGTATGAGGAAGTCGGGAGTGGCAGAGAAGTATGTAAGAGTAGTACAGGATATGTACAAGGGTAGTGTGACATTGGTGAGGACTGCGGTGGGAGTGACAGATACGTTTAAGGTGGAGCTGGGATTACATCAAGGATCAGCTCTGAACCCTTTCTTATTTGCAGTGGTGATGGACAGGTTGACAGATGAGATTAGACAGGAGGCCCCATGGACTATGATGTTTGCATATGACATTGTGATATGTAGTGCGAGTAGGGACCAGGTTGAGGAGACCCTGGAGAGGTGGAGATATGCTTTAGAGAGGAGAGGAATGAAGATCAGCAAGGCTAAAACAGAATATATGTGTGTAAATGAGAGGGAGGGTAGAGGAATGGTGAGGATGCAGGGAGTAGAGTTGGTAAAGGTGGATGAGTTTAAGTACTTGGGATCAACAGTTCAGAGTAATGGTGAGTGTGGAAGAGAGGTGAAGAAGAGAGTACAGGCAGGGTGGAACGGGTGGAGAAGAGTGACAGACGGGTACCAATAAGAGTGAAAGGGAAGGTCTACAAGAGGGTAGTGAGACCAGCTATGTCATATGGGTTGGAGACGGTAGCATTGTCGAAAAGGCAGGAGTCAGAGTTGGATGTGGCAGAGTTACATGTTAAGATTTGCACTGGGTGTGACTAAGATGGACAGGATTAGGAATCAATATATTAGAGGGTCAGCTCAGGTTGGACAGTTTGGAGACAAAGCAAGACAGGCGAGATTGCGTTGGTTTGGACATGTGCTGAGGAGGGATGCTGGGTATATTGGGAAAAGGATGCTAAGGATGGAGCTGCCAGGTAAGAGGAAAAGAGGAAGGCCTAAGATGAGGTTTATGGATGTGGTGAGAGAGGACATGCAGGCGGTTGGTGTGAAAGAGCATGATGCAGAGGACAGGAAGAAATGGAAACAGATGATCTGCTGTGGTGGCCCCTAACAGGAACAGCCGAAAGAAGATGATGATTAGTTTGTTATCACTAAGCCATATCTCAATGGTGTGGAAAGATGCCTGGGTAGTTGAGTGAAGGTCAGTTAGGTTGTCAGCAATGGTTATGACTGTAGAGTCGTCAGCAAAAGAGATGACTGGAGACAAGAGGAGTAGAGTACGTTGGTGAAAATATTAAAGAGTAGTGGTCCGAGAATGGACCCCTGGGGGACACCCATTTGTACAGTGAGGGGGGGGTGGAATAGTGCAGAGAGCCATTTAACTGATTGCTTGCAGGTAGAGAGACCACTGTAGAACCAGGAGACAGTAGGGGGAGAGAAATTTAAGTTAGTGAGTTTGTCAAGGAGGAGAGGGTAAGAGAGAGTGTCAAAGGCTTTAGAAAGATCAAGGAATAGGCATGAGACAAAGGAGACTGTGTTGATGAAGGATATTAGTGCAGCAGTTGTACTATGCTTGGGACGAAATCCATGCTGAGTGGGTGTGCAGGTTTTCCTGGTGAAGGTAATGCATTACCTGCTTGTGAATACATTTCTCTAGGATTCTGGAGAGAGGAGATAGTATGGCAATTAGTCTAAAGTTAGACATGTCTGAGGAGTTACCACCTTTGTGAAGGGGTAAAGTAAAGAAGTTTTTCCATACAGTGGGAACATAGGATTCAGCTATAGATCGGTTGATCACTATAGATACAGGATAGGCAAGAGGTTCAGAGGCAACCTGCAGGAAATAGGAGGGTAAGGTTGTCAGCTGATGGGGAGCAGTTTATAGAGTAAAGATTTTATATAGTCAGTTGATACTGCTTTAAGAGAAAGAGTTAGAAGGGCTGGAAAGAGGTATGGAGCTTGTGAGGGTGCTAGCTCTGTTGCTGGGGGGGGGGGGATGTATTAAGGTAGTTATTGAGTTTATAAAATGATTGTTGAATTTATTGGCAATGTCTTCAGAGGTTGTGTCGGGACATGGGTTTCCTGGATGTAGAGACTGACTGATATAGGTCCAGAATTTTTTTGGGTCAGATTTTAGAGTACAGGGAGGATTGGCATAGAAGTTTATTTTGTCATTATGGATGATATTTTAAATTTTATTTCTGAGTTCTTTATATTTCGGAAGGAGAGAAAGGGTCCTGGTTGTCCACATTTTCCATATCCTGTCCCAGACTTTCATGAGGGGTTCAAGTAGATTTAGTAAGCCAAGCAGCCGTGCTGGATTTGATTCTAATTGTGTGTAGAGGAGCAAGGGAGTTAAGAATGTTTAGGAAGGTAGCGTTGAAGGAGTGGACAACTTCATCTAAGGGAAGAGTGGTGAGGTTAGACCAGTTAATTCTAGAGAGTTGGTAAATGAAGGAGTCAGGACAGAAATGTGAAAGCGTGCGTGTGGTAATAAATCTGTAAGGTTTGGTAAGGTGAGGAGTGTGTCTGGTTACTTTTATAGGGCAGTGGTCACTGAGGGCATTTGGTAGGGTTTGGGGGTTATGATAGTTTCGAGGGTGGGAGACCAATATCCAGCCAAGAAGAGAGCTAGGTAGGTGAGATTTATTAATATATGTAGGGGTTGTAATTAGCTGCTCAAACCCATGCAGGTTAATACAGGAAGAAGTGTTGGGAGTTTGTAATGAAAGCCAATCTATATTTACATCTCCCAGTATAATTGTTTCATTGTGGATGGTCTGAGAGAGGTAAGATAGGATGTATGTTAATATTATCACCCAGGGGGAATATAGACTGCTACGACAGTTATGGTGTTGAAATTATTAAGTCTGAAGTTGGTCAGTAGGAGTTCAGCTGTTGAGAAGGAGGGTAAAGCTAATTTGGGAGAGATGATTGGAGTAGAGAGTGGAGACTCCTCCTCCTTTTCTTTTTGGTCGATCAAGTCGAAGGATATTACAGTCAGGAGGGATAATTTCACTGTCCAGTCTATACATATATTGACAGAGCAAGTTATGCAGTCTCTCACATTTTTGAAATCACTTGAGTACATAGACAAACAATTTATGTCATAGTACGTAAGTTATAGAGAAAGAGCTAATCAGGATTAGAACAAGGGCATAACCAGTGAGTATTAAAGTATAGCTTAAGACTTTTTTTGAATAGAGTTAGAAAGGATTCTAGTGTAAGATCTGCTGGTAATGAGTTCGAAGTTTTGCCAATTGGCAAATAGGGAGTCCCCAGCACAGTCATTGGCTTTGAATGTTTGAACCAGCGGTCTATTGGATGAGCGTAGTGGTCTCAGGTTACTATAGGGGCTAATGATATTAAGTGCAGATGTATTTTCAGGATGGTTGAGAACTTTATGAGCCACAATAAGCTGGTTGTATTGAAGTAGGCTAGGCAATTCTAGCCATCCTAGAGGATTAAGGTAGCAGTGGTGTGTCCTTTATGACACGCCAGTTGCAAATCTAGCAATATGGTTATAACAGCTTGAAAGTTTGTTAAGAGAGAATATATGCAAGTTGGTGAGTAACGGGGATTTCTTATGGTCTCGACCATAAGAACTTCGAAGTTTTGAAACTTCGAAATTTAGAAGCAGATATATATATATATATATATATATATATATACACACACACACACACACACACACACACACACACACACACACACACACACACACACACACTATACATATGTGTGCATACAATTACTTAAAATAAACTTAACATACTGTTAAACACTATTAATGTATACAACCTAGTAAGTGTTGCTTAACATTTTACTTATTCACTATCACACCATTGGCTATGTGCTGCACATGCAACCTTTACCAATGTCATTATGTCAGTATTTCTTTTTTCTTTGTATTGCTAAGTGCATTTTTGACTTATTATCTTTACCAATGTAGCCAGAATCGTGGCTGAAAAGGGTCTTGGGACCAGTTCACATTCCTGGTTATCAAACTATAAATAAATATGAAAAAGAAAAGAGGGGGGGTGAACATGACAGAAATAATTAAGGAACTAGTAAAGCACATTTTAATTCTGCAACATTTATGAGAGAGAAAAAAACTTCCCACTGAAGACATTGGGAAGTAGCAATGTTAGTTTGGAGTCCTACTACTTTCACCTCTGAATGTACAGCAAGGATCATTTGCTGCAGTGTTTTCACACCTCAGCATGTGAAAGTTGGTGAAGGTCTGTCAATTCTTTTAGAAATACAAAAAAAAGAATCCATTGCAAAAGTCAGCTATTTACCTTAAATTCTTTTGCTGGGAGTAGCTAACAGCTATTTATAGCAAAGAACAAGCTCTGACAGACACATAAATAAGGATAAGTGAGGGAAGAATATTCCTTCCATTCTACCTTAATGGCATGAGAAAACACCACCACTTCCTTATGTCCAGCATGACTCATAAAGTGGACTTGAAATGTATTCTGGGAAGAAGGAATGAAAGCAATAAAACAAAATCACATTACCAAAGCAGGCCCCATCATCTGCCATTTTGAGGGAAATGCATTAAAATTGTAAAGCACACTTGGAATGATTTTGAGGCATTAAAACAGCTCTGAAAACAAAGATACAATGAAAAAAAATATTTTTGAACATTTTTTTGAGTTCTAAGTTAGAGTTTTCCTTTAAGTGAGAGCTATTGTGAGTACAACTGCAATATGAGATGGAATCTGGTCAACAACTATGAAACTTCATGGAGGTACCCTCCATAGACCACTACAAATAAAGATGAGCATGCTCAGAAATGCACACTGAAAATCTAAACAAAGACCAGATTAAAAACAAAAAATCCCTAGGATTGTCCATTTAAGGCACATTTTTTTAGCATTGCACACCCAGCAGAACACTTCACTATGTTGATAAACTGCTACTACTAATAAATGAAACAACACTGCTTGGGAATCTTTGTATTCTTTAACATGTCTCTAAAATCTGGGATTCCATCCCTTTAGCTTTCAAACTAATGATCATGTTAAATCCTTTAAGGTTCACTGAAAAAATACCAGAGACTTATTTTTACAGTCATGCTCTACACCAGGCTAAACTTCAGTCAAATATAATCCGTATGCAGTAAAATCTGAATATTAATCAGCTACTTCCAATGACAGTGACCCTCAGAAATGGTCTGTATCCTCTCCCCCCCCTCTTTCTTCCTTCATGATAGCCCCCAGTAAATACGTTCCTTTCCTCAATTCTTCTCAACTTGCTCTTTGTACCTCTCCTTAAAATATTTTTTTCTGCTCTCTATACCCCTCTCACACCCTTCTGCTTTTTTCACTCACTATATTCTCAGTCTTGTCCCGACCACCACCTCTCTCCTTCTTTTTCTCATATCACTGGATCCCTCTCACTCTTCTTCTCACACTGCACACATCAATGTCCCCTCTCCAACATGTACCAGAACCTACTCTAAAAATAGCTAGATCACAAAGAAAAGATGCTTTGGCTCAAATATCCTTTGCAATGCACCATGTCTACATCTTGCTTGGTTAACACTTGCTGTATATATTTTAGTTTTGGTATGGCATTTCCTTTTTTCCCCAGTAGTTCACTCAACTATTGCCAGTGAATTCCTGAATTGGCAAAATTGATTGGACTTCTCATTCTGTATGTCGTTTTATTGCATTTGTCATTCTTGATCTTTCTGTACTTTTGAATACTTTTTATAGTTTTGCATTCTTTTGTAATTTTGCACTACCTGTATTTTTGTTGCTCTTTTATTGCCAGGACTCTGATAAAACGGGGCTATATGCCCATTTAGACCATTCCAGTAAACAAACAAATTACAAAAGAACAGTTATCTTCAGCTTTCAACATGTCTGACTGCCCAGACCAATAATGGGTATAAGGACGGAATAAAGTAATGATGTGGTACTCTGTAAGTTAAGTAGAAAGACAAGAAAGGAAAGAAAACTCATAAAACAGAATGCTGGAAGGTAGAAATAAAACTACTAGCAGAAAAAATAATTTGCAATTCCTAAGGAAACAAGAAATGGCTGGATAGAAGATGATGTTAAGGACAATGCAGAGAGTATTGCTAGTAAGGATGTTACAGCTGTGTCTTACACACAGAAACACAGAAGGCCTTGCAGAGATGGAAACTGTCTGGTTCCAATAAATGAGAGGAAAGGGCACTTCAGAGAACAGCAGTGGAAAATGCATCAATTATCACTGACAATACAGCACAAAGCACTCTAAGGCTGTAGATCAGCATAGTGCACAAACACTACCATTACAGAAATATAGCAAAATTATTCCTTTATCACATCTAAAACTATTGGCCAGGACTTAAAACTGATTGTTGTTCAAAACAATGAATGGAATTAAAGGGGTGGGTAGGTTGGCATAATGGTTAAGGTGTTTAACTTACAGAAACAAGGTGTGCAGTTTGATTCTCACACGAGTTAACTGGCTAGGCTTAAAATGACTCACAAGAGCAGTTAGCCTGGTACTCATATATGAAACTATGAACATATTTCATTCAATACATTTAATTTGAAAATAATGCACCAAGTGAGATGTCCCCAAATCACACACCCTCATATTTCTCTCTTTACACACACACACACACCCCATGTGTCTACTTCAACTATCAAATCTCCACATCAAATCCCACATCATTGAGACATTGCCGAAACTGCAGAACATCAAAAACTTTCCATGGGAAAAGAACCATTTGCCCACCATGGTGAAAGTACAGTTTTGTACCTCCCATAAATGTAGATGTTCGAGTGTACACCCTGCTGCAGTCATCACACTTGGGTGATCCTGTCATCAGGCGGCCCCGCAGTCGGCCAGAATTCCAAAGTCTTGGTCCAGCGTCGGTTGCTGTTGCTTCTTCCCTGACGTCAGTGCACCAGGGGTATATATAATGCATCCAACACCATTTTCTTCAGTTTTTCTTGCCCCAGATGTCAGGTGCCCCCAAAAAGGTGGTCAGTAATTAGTACCAAATTAAGTAATTTTTGCACAAACACAAAATCCCTCCAGCTATAAGCAAATACATCAGGAAGGTATTGTAGAGATTTAGCCAGTTAGATCAGAGGGGATGGAGGGAGGGTAACCTGGACTGTAACAGGGTGTACACTCTATCATCTATATTTATGGTAGGTACAAAACTGTACTACGTTCATCGTGTTACCCTGCTGCAGTCATCACACTTGGGTAGAATCCCAAAGCTATGGATGGGTGGAGGAGTTATAGAGGAGGCTAGAAGGCCTTGCAGAACTGCAGTGGCGAAGCCAGCCCTAGTCTTAGAGTAAAGTGGTAAGTGATAGTGTTTGGTAAAGGTGTGTACTGAACTCCAATTTGCAGCTTCCAAAATCTCCTTGGTTGGAACCCCCCTGAGGAAGGCTGTAGATGTAGCTGTTGCCCTGGTAGAGTGGGGTCTAATGGTAGCAGGAACTGGTTTTCCATGATGGGTATAGCAAAAACGAATGCAATGTCCTATCCATTTGGAAATGGTTTGTTTTGATATAGCCTTCCCTTGTGAAGCTGTAGCATAGGATACAAAGAGCTGGTCAGATTTTCTGAAAGCCTTAGTTTTATCCAAGTAGTAGCAAAGTTGCCTGTGAATGTCCAAGGAATGCAGGAGTCTTTCTCCTTTGTTCTGTGGGTTTGGGAAGAAGGTGGGTAAGTGAATGGTTTGATTTAAAGATACACTGGAAACCACCTTAGGCATGAAGGAAGGATTAGTTCGTAGAGAAACTCTGTCTTGATGGAAAATGAGGAAAGGTTCCACTGCCATTAGTGCCTGCAGCTCTGAGACTCTTCTAGCTGAAGTTATTGCTGGCAGCAGGGCAGTCTTCCATGATAGGAACTGTAGATCTGCAGAGAAAGCTTGTTCAAAGGGAGGTAGCGTAAGATTTTCCAGAACAAAATTTAGGTCCCATGTTGGTGTAGGTGCTCTCCTGGGAGGGCCTAATGTTTTTTGCCCCTCTGAGGAACTGCCTTAGACGTGGATGCGAAAATAAGGGTGGTTCCGTGTTGTAGTGGGCTGAAATAGCTGATGGATGGATTTTAATGGAAGAAAAAGAAAGTCCTTTGTGCAACATCTCAGTTAAATACTGTAGAATCTGAGGCATGTGAGGCTGAAGTGTGTTTTGGCCTTTAGCTTGGTTCCAGGCACAAAACCTTTTCCATTTGTCCGAATAGGACTTCCTGGTGCTGGGCCTCCTAGCTGCCAGAATAACATCCATAACTGCTTGGGAAAGAGGAGCTGACTGGATGTTTAGGTGATTTGCCATGCAGCCAGATTAAAGGTTTTTAGCTGGCTGTGAAGAATCTGACTGTTTTGCTGTGTGAGCAAATGTGCAATTTGTGGTAAAATCCAAGGTGGGCCCTGGGCCATATTCCTCAATAGTGGGTACCAGTGCTGGCATGGCCAGTCTGGGGCTATGAGTATCAGTCGTGGTCTCTCCTTTCTGACTTTCAGAAGCACCTTTGTGAAGAGAGGCAATGGAGGGAAGGCATATACTGTCAGGTTTTTCCAACTGAATGAGAGTGTGTCCACTTTCCAAACTTGATGGTGAAGTGTCCTTGTACAAAATTTTGTTAGTTGATAGTTTTGAGGACTGGCAAACAGGTCTATGTCTGGAAGGCCCCATTTTTGAGTTATCATTGCAAATACTTGTGGATCCAGTTTCCACTGGTGGGGATCCATGATGTTTCTGCTGAGGTCATCTGCCAATGTGTTCTTTTGTCCTGGCAGGAATTGAGCTTTTAACTGAACTTGGTAAGCCAGAGCTGTGTTCCACAAGGTCATTGCTTGCCTGCATAGAGGGTAGGAGTGTGTACCCCCTTGTTTGTTTATGTACCACATTACTGTGGTGTTGTCCGTCCTTATTGTAAGTTGTCCTGGATGCAATAGATTCTTGAAATTCAATAGATTCTTGAAGGCTGTCAGAGCATTCTGTACAGCTAGCATCTCTTTTTGATTGATGTGCAGATGCCTTTGATCTGCAGTCCATATGCCTTGAACGCACTGTCCTGCCATGTGTGCCCCCCAGGCGTAGTCCGATGCATCTGTTGTCATAGTTTGCCTGGCTCGGGGCAAGGTGAAAGGCTGACCCTTGTTGAGGTGACATGCCAGTCACCACCATAGAAACTCCTGTTGTAGGCAGAGAATGAGAGATATCATTGTGTCCAAGCTGTGGCTGTGTTGAGACCATACGCTTTTTAGGTACCACTGTAATTTCCTCATATGCAGCTTTGCAAATGGTATTAGTAGTATGCAAGATGCCATGAAGCCCAAGGCCTGCAGAATTTTTCTTGCAGGTAGTTGGGTCTTTGTTGCCATTGTTTTGAAATATTGAGTCGGTTGTAGTTGTTTGTCTGGCATCAGATAAGCCTTCTGGGCCATTGTATTCAAGCTGGCACCCAGGAATGTCATATTTTGTGAGGGTACTAGTTTTGATTTCTGTTTACTGTGTACCCCAGGCAACTTAGAAGATGTTTTACAAAAGCTAGATGTTGTAAGAGGATGTCCTTGCTTTCTGCTTGGATGAGGCAGTCATCCAGGTATGGGTATATTTGAATTCCTCTTTGTCTGCAGTATGCAATTACTGGTGCCAGGCATTTTGTGAAGACCCTGGGTGCAGTAGATAAGCCAAAGGGCAGTGCAGAGAATTGGTAATAGGTTGAACTTGCAATGAAACCGAGGTATCTTCTGCAACTTTGTCTGATAGGGACATGCAGGTATGCCTCCTTGAGGTCCAACGTTACTAGCCATGCTTTCTTGCCCAACATGGGAAGAAGCTGCTGTAGTGTTAGCATCTTGAATTTGGGTACTTGTAAGAAGGTGTTTAGAATTGAAAGGTCCAGAATTGGTCTCCAGGCATTGTCCTTTCTGGGAACTAGAAAGAGTCTTGAGTAAAATCCTTGGCCTTGCTCTCGAGTAGGTACCAGTTGAATGGCTCTCATGTCCATGAGAGCTGTAATTTGTCTTTGTGCCTCTGCCCATTGATTTTGTGGCAGGTTTGGCATTCCTCTTTTCATTGGCAAGGTGAGAAAATGGAATCTTTATCCTCGTGAAAAGATGTCTAGGACCCATTTGTCCTTTGTGACAACGTGCCAGTTGTCTGAAAAAAGTGCGAGTTTTCCTCCCAAGGGGGCTGCCAAGAGAGTGTTGCTTGTCCAGATGAGGTGCAAGTCATTGAGTTTGCCTTCTGGTAGTTTGGGTCCTGTCTTCTCCTCCCTTCTGTGCTGCAGTTCCCCATTGTCGAGGTTTGTACTGGGCTTGTGGTTGTCCTCTGCCTCTTGGACGTCTGTATTTACCCCTCTGTGGACTGTCAGTAGCTGGAAAGGACCAATTTTTTGTTGGCCAATTTCTGCCAAAGCGAGGGGGCTGTACCTGTAGGAAATCTTTGACTGTCTGCATAGATTTTGCCTTATCCTCCATTTTCTTTAAGACTTCTTCAGCTTTAACACCAAAAAGAACATCCTGCTGTAAGGGAGCATCTAGAAGCTTTGCTTTAACTTGATCCGGCACAGTTTGTTCCTTTAACCAAGCATGCCTACGTATAACAGACCCAGTGACATATGCTCTGCAGGAAGCCTCCAAAGAATCAAACCCACATTGTAAAGTATGTTTGCCCACCTGTTCAGTTGCATGCAACAGATCCTGCATTTCTTTCAAGTCAGACTGTTGAGGGAGTGTGCTCATTTTTTGTTTTAACTGAGACATTAGAAATTGCTGATATTTTAGCATGTGAAACTGGCAATTTAGTGCCCTCATAGCTAGAGTGGCTGAGGTGTAAACCTTTTTCCCCCACCTGTCTAGTGCTTTGGAGTCCCTTTCAGAGGGTACAGGATTTTATGCCATAGAAGCCTTAGCCCCTTTGGGACCCTGGGAGATAGTTTCTCAGCAACAGGACTTTTATAAAGAAATTTGTAGGAATCAGGCACTCTATAGTATCTGTCAGGTTTGGCCGGAGCAGGAGGCAGAGAATCTGGGTTCAAACTGGATTCTAAGTAAACATCATCCACAATGTCTAAAACTGGGGGGGTGGCAAGTGGTCTATGCTGGGGGAGTAAAAGAAACTCTCTGAGCCTTTTCTTTGAGTCAGAGTAGTCCCGAACTTCCCAGTGAAAATGTTCCCTCATAGTGTGTAAAGTTTCCCCAAAGGAGTAGTCTTCAGGAGGAGAAGCTGAGGGAATAGAATCCTCAGCATCAGAATCTTCATAAGGGGAGGAGGAGTAATCTTGGTCCTCAGAGGAGCCTGAGGAAATAGACACTTGTTCAGAGGAGGCATAATCTTCCTCTTGTCTAGGCCTTTTGTCGGGAGGGGGTTGGGAACCCCTGATTAAAGAGATCAAATCTTCAGCCATTTTGAGCATCTGTTTCTTAGACATGGGGCCTTGAACAGGGGACTGAAGTGCAGTCTTTTTAGGTTTAGGAGTCTTAGTCTTAGGATACGTTTTTATGGTGAGCGTCGTCGGTCTGAAGACACCTTCAAAAACCGAAGGAGTTTCTGCAGTACCGACATATTTTTCAGCATTGTCGTCGGTAGGGGCTAAACAAAATGGCTGCGTCGGCCTAGTACTTTCCGCCAAAGGTTCCGAAGCGGTCTCGGGTTCCAGATCTGCGGTAGTCAGGGGCTGCGTCGGAGCCTCACTGAAGACCGGTGAACCGGAGACCGGACCAGCCGAGGCCTCAGAGTCTGGCTTGGGTCTAGGTCATTATCCTTGTAGTCGGTTGCTCCGACGGCATAGTGTAGTTAAATTTTCTACCGAAGTAGTGTCGTGCGAAATCAAAGCTTCTTTTTATAGTACGCTTATTAAACCTAGCACAAAAACGACAACTAGTGACGTCGTGGTCTGGGCCTAGGCA
>NC_056745.1:1905141-1910141 GCF_019279795.1 Protopterus annectens | reverse complement strand
ATGGGACCGGGCAACATCCCAGGCTGCGTTTTACACGAACTTCAGAACTAACTGGCTCCCCACTTAAGCACCATGTTCAATAACAGCCTCGCATCAGGCTTTGTGCCCACTGAATGGCGCACAGCAACAGTTATCCCACACCACAAAGGGGGAGCCACCACTAATCCTGGAAACTATCGACCTATTAGCCTGATGAACCTGGTCTGCAAGGCCATGAAACGTATCATCATGGAACTCATAAACAAAGACATTGGTAACCTCCAAACTCAGGATCCCACTCAGTTTGGGTTTGTGAAAGGCAGATCATGCCTCCTGAACCTGACTGACTTCTTTGGGGCAGTCACCAAAGCCGTAGATGAGTGTAAGGTGGTTCACACAGCCTATCTTTACATCACCAAGGCTTTTGACACCATCCCCCATTCTAGAATTATAGCTAAACTCACTAAACTAGGTATAAATCCCTACGTCACAAGATGAGTTGCCAACTGGCTCACTGACAGAACCCACACTGTAAAAGTTGTAGACTCCAAATCTGACCTCAAAGCAGTGACAAGTGCAGTACCACAGGGTTCCGTCCTGGGACCTCTCCTGTTTGGTACCTACTTCTCAGAAGTACAGGCTAACACAGAAGGCCTCTGGCTAACGAAGTTCGCAGATGACTGCAAACTAGGAGCCATAGTCAAGTCCCCAACTGATGTGGACATCCTACAGAAGGGCCTCGCTGAGACAGATGCCTGGTGTCAGAGCCATGGCCTCAAGCTCAATGCCAAAAAGTGCAATGTCATCCCCTTTGGTAAAAACTCTGTACCCATGAACTACCACATAGGCAGCAATCAACACCAAATGTGTGATAAGAGAACTTGGGACCCAGGTGGACAGTAGTTTCTCCTTTGATAGTCACATCGCCACAGTAGTCAGGAAGTCCTTCTACGTGGCACACCTCATCATAAAAGGGTTCTCATCCAGGAAAAAAAGAGGTAATTGTTCCCCTGTACTCGACACTCATTAGATCCATTATAGAGTACAACGCCCCTTTTGGAATGTACCTCACAAGACATCTGCAGCAGCTGGAAAGGCCACAGAAGTACCTCACAAAGAGGATTACTGGCCTCAAACAAATGCCCTACACTGACCGCCTCAAAAAACTCCAGCTTTACTCAGTAGCGTATCGCCTACTCCGAGGGGATCTCTGCCTAACACATAAAGCTCTGTCAAACCCAGAGCGGTTGGACATGCTACACCTAAAGAAATCCCAATCCTTCCGAGCTACACTCTCTAGGGACCTAAACCTTCTCACCACAATAAACACGACATGCTGGAGGGATAGATTCCTGTCCCAGAGACTTCCCATACTCTGGAACAGGCTACCCATCTATGTCAAGCAAAGTTCTTCATTAGCACTCTTCAAGAAAAACCTTGATGAGTGGATAGGAAATGAGAAATGCACCCCAGGGATCACTTCTGTATCTCTGCTCGACAGTGGCACAGGAAAATAACTTTCTTGGGTGGCGTAAGCCAGGGAACCTTGTTGGCTAGGCTTACGTAGGCCCTTGGGCAGATAGCCTAGTACCTACCTATGAACAAGGGTGGTTGGTTTAAGTTTGGCTAGGCGTTTTGAATAGCAGAGGTAGGATTTGGGCCTGAGGTGGTTGTGGGGTGTTGGAGGAAGTGATGATGTTTAAGAGTCTGAGGACTGTGGAAGTGAAATAGTTATTAAAGCTGTAGGCTATGTCCAGGTCTGTACCTGTTATATTGGGGATGGGAGTGGTGGTTCTTCCAGGCTGTAGGATGTTATTTATTGTTGCCCACAATTTCTGTGGTTTGGTACTGTATTTGTTTTGTTGAGTAATACAGTAATTTTGTTTATCGAGCTTAACCTGCTTTTTTGTTTTGTTCCGGAGCTCGTGAAAGGTTTGCCTAGCTGCGGGTGATCTGGTGTGACACCAGGTTTTCCAGGCTTTATCCCTGGCTATATGTAGGGCTTTTGTGGTTTTCTGTAGCCAAGGGGTGGGGTTGCTACGTATCCTGATTGTTTTTATGGGGGCTAGTTGGTTGAGAATATTTAGGAATGTGGAGTTGAAGTAATTAACTGCTTTGTCTAATGAAAGTGTTTTGATGGGAGACCACTTGCAATGCTGTAAAGCTCTTATGAAGTGGTCTCAAGGAAAATTTTTGTTAGAGCAGGTTTGTAGAAGGGAGGGAGAGTTCATTATTTTAAGTTTGTGTCAGAGGATAAAAGTGGGGCTGTGATCGCTCAGAGAGTTTGGTAGGGTGCCACGCTGATGGGCAGTATGGGGTTGATTTGCGAGGATCCAATTAAGTATAGATTCTCTTTTTGTGGCCTTATCATTTCATGTGGAAGTATCTGTAAGCAGGGTGAAGTTATACAGGTTAGGTTAATGTGGTGGGTGGGGGAGGGACAAAGGATGGACTTCCAGTCAATGTTTACATTATCTAGCACAACAGTTTCTTGAGGGAGGGAGTATGAGGCCCAGTGAAGTATGGATTCTAGGGTGGTTAGGTTGTTACCCGGGAGTATATAGATACCCAGTAGGTTTAAGTGCTTATAAGGTTCATAGGTGTGTACTAGGCTAATGGCCCTGGGGCCTTTACATGCCTAGTCCATAGGATTACCTTGGCATCGTGCCACCTGACCTTAGTTCCCAGTGCCTCTGTCAAGTAAATCCACTGGAGTGATTCCTGGGGTGAATTTTCCATTTCCCATCCACTCATCAAGATTTCTCTTGAAGAGGGCCAGTGAGGTGTTCTGCTTGACATGTATGGGAAGTCTATTCCATAGCATAAGCAGTCTCTGGGTTATGAACCTGTCCCTCCAGCATGTTATGTTGATTGTGGTAATGAGGTTAAGGTTAAGGAGTGTGTGGTGCAGAGGGATTGGGATTTCTTTAGATGTAGCATTTCTAACAGAGCTGGGTCAGACATGGTTTTGTAAGTCAAGCAGAAATCGCCTCTAAATAGGCGATATGAGACAGAAAATTGTTGGGAGTTTTTTTAGTCTGTCCATATAGGACAAATGTTTAAGGCCTAGGATCTTCTTTGTGGGGTACTTTTGCGGCCTCTCCAGTTGTTGAAGGTGTTTAGTGAGGTACATGCCAAATGGGGCATTGTACTCAATGATTAGCCTAATGAAAGAAGAATAGAGGGAGACAATGACCTCTTTCTTCCTGGATGCAAAACCCTTACTGATGAGCTGTGCCACATAGAAGGAATTTCTGACCACAGTGGCAATGTGGTGGTCAAAAGAGAGGCTGCTGTCAGTCTGTGTTCCCAGATCTCTTATAACACCTTGTGTGTTCAGTGGACTACCACCGATGTGGTAATTCATGGGAACCGGGTTTTTCCCAAAGGGGACGATGACACATTTTTTTGGCATGTAGCTTAAGGCTCAAACAAACAAATAAAGCTTATGTTGGTTAAGGGAGAGTTTTGCAAATAGAGTCTCTGCATTGATGAAGTTGGGGGAATCCTTTTGGAGGAGTAGGTTGGTTCTGTGCAGTAGAGCTAAGCCTCCGCCTCTTATGTAGCCGATCGGCCCTGAGAATGTTATACCCAGGTGGGGTGATGGAATTATCTTTAATATGTGGTTTAAGCAACATCTCAGTGATGAGAATAATATCAGACTTATATAAGGAGATGACAGAGTGAAGATCTTCTACTTTATTCATGATACTACGGGTATTCATATTCAGTATCAGTAAGTCAGTGGGTTTCTTCTTAGTTGGGTAGTGATGGGTGCACAACTTATTAGCAGGGGTTGCTAGCCTGGGGTTGGGGTGAATATCTCCTCCTAGTAATAGCTGGGTAGTTATACAGCTGATAGTTTTAGGTATTGGACAATTAGGTAGTGAAATTGTAGACTTGGTTGCTTTTTAGATGGATAGAAGTGATACATGGGAGGGGCAAAGTATATGGGTGGTTGGGTATATATGGTGTGGTACATGCTTGCGTGAGTTGGGGCGATAGTAATGTTGTGGGTTGGGGGGGATTTGTGGTGGATACACTGAGTGACTGTGAGGAGATAAGAAGTGCTAATCCCAGCTATGGAGAGACAGGTGAAGAGAGGGGTTAATTCCAGGAGGGTACAGTGGAGATGAGACTGGGGGTAATGAGATATAGTGTGAGTGAGGTTGTGGAGGTAGAGGAGGTATTTACATTTGATGAGGGTGTGAGTTGGGTGAGTAGGAGATATGGGTGTGGACACTGAACTGGCAGGTAGGCTGGAGTGGTGGGAAGTGGAAGGGCATTTGTAGATGGTGCTGCTGGATGTAATTATTGGATAATGGGAGGATGAAAGGAGGGTCTTTGTAAAGGAGTATGCAGGGGTGGGTGGGAACTGGGGCAGGGTATGGGAGTGGAGTGAGCCCATGGGCCGAATGGAGCAGGATGAGCCAATCAAGGTATGGCAATTCAAAAATAAACTATCGGTTGCAATGAAGTCACATCTATAATGTTATTCCCTCTTTTGTTAGTAATGCTTTTTTTTTTCTTTAAAAAGGAGTGAGCCCTTTTTAATTTTACCAGCTGGATGCCCTAAGAAATTACCTTGTCTGAGGGCTGTGAGACAGTGTGTCAGCTATTGTTGAATCAGAGACATACTGGGAGGAAAGTGGGGATATATCACATAGAAGAAAAAAACAGGTAGGTTAATTTTTTTGAGAGACTGGAAGGGCTAGAAATACAGTTTAGTGTGGAGTGTTTTACAGACTAAGTGTAGAAACAAGAATGTGCTTGCCTGGGGGGAGGGGGATGCAAATGTCTGAGGGCTGAAAGTGATTGAGTCAGCTAATGTTGACTCTTGAGACGGACCGGGAGGGTAGTGGGGATATATCACATACCAAAAAAAAAAAAAATACCACTATCAAATAAGTGAACATGAAAACATAATCCAGTCAGAATATCGACTCTGAACACCAACTTCCTGCATACTAATGAGATCAGAATGTCAAAGTGCATTTAGCTAAAAGATTGCATTTGCACTT